>NW_024069031.1:0-70517 GCF_009389715.1 Phoenix dactylifera | reverse complement strand
TAACTTCTCTCTTTTTATTATCGCTGAATATCTGCTTGTTAAGAAGCTTTCTTTTTCTGTTTGTTTTCAAACCATTTGTTTCTTACTTGATTCAATCAGGAGATTGAATCAAGGGTGTTAAGGTTTGTTGGTGAGCCTAGGTTAAAACCAATGGTGTAAGGGTTTGATATTGTGATCCCGGGAAAACAATCGGGTGGTTCTAGTCGGTGAGCCTGTGAAAACCGACCGAGTTCGTTGTGATCTCGTAAAACAACAAGTTGGGTTGTGAGCTTGTAAAACAACCGGCTGTAATCCGAGGGATTATAGTGAATTCCCAAGTGAGGCTTGGGGAGTGGACGTAGGAGCAAGGGTTAGCTCCGAACCACTATAAAATTGCTTGTGTTTGTGATTGCTTCTTGTTCTCTTACTTTTCCTTCATCCACTGCATATAGCAACTAATTAATCCACTCGCAAAAGTTTCAATTAGTTACTCACAAAGCTTTTAATTGCAATAATTATTTTAAAACCCAATTCACCCCCCTCTTGGGTTGTCTATCTGGGCAACAATTTAATCACAACCTTGTGGTCATTAGTTTTAGTGGCGACAGCTTCTACCCATTTTGAAACATAATCAACCCCTACAAGAATATATTCGAAACCAAAGGATGGTGGGAAAGGGCCCATAAAGTCAATACCCCATACATCAAAGATTTCTACAATTAAAATAGGATTGAGAGGCATCATATCTCTACGGGAGATGGTACCCATCCGTTGGCACCGTTCACAAGTTTGGCAAAAGTTATGGGCATCTTTGAAAAGAGTGGGCCAATAAAATCCACTCTGTAAAACTTTTGCTGCAGTTTTTCTACCCCCAAAATGTCCCCCACAAGCTTGTGAATGGCAGAATGAAAGAATACTTTGAAATTCGCATTCGGGGACACATCGACGGATTACTTGATCGGGACAATACTTGAATAGATCGGGATCATCCCAATAATAGAACTTTACTTGTGAAAAGAATCGGTTCTTGTCTTGAGTTGACCAATCATCAGGAATTCGTCCTATGGCAAGGTAATTTACTATGTTTGCAAACCATGGCGTTTTCATTCCTTGTACCCAAATAATTGTTCATCTGGGAAAGCATCATGTAAGGGTGAGGTATTCTTAGAGGGCTCAAGAAGAATCCTAGATAAGTGGTCTGCTACGACATTTGCAGTTCCTTTCTTGTCACGAATTTCTAGGTCAAATTCTTGTAGTAAAAGAATCCATCGAATCAGACGGGGTTTGGTGTCCTTCTTTGCAAGAAGGTGTCGAAGGGCAGCATGATCAGTGAATACGGTAACCTTGGATCCTAATAAGGTAAGATCGAAACTTGTCTAGCGAATACTACAGCTAGCAATTCTTTCTCAGTGGTGGTGTAGTTCAATTGTGCATCTGAGAGTGCTTTACTAGCGTATAGATGACATGAGGTACTTTATCTAGCCGTTGCCCTAAAACTGCCCCAATGCATAGTCGGATGCGTCACACATTAATTCAAATGGAAGGGTCCAATTAGGGGGCCGTATGATAGGTGCAGTGGTCAATTTCGAGCGAAGATTTTCAAATGCCTCCTCGCATGCTTTCAAAGACAAAGGGAGTGTCCTTGGCAAGAAGATTGCACAAGGGTTTGGAAATCTTACTGAAATCCTGAATGAAGCGACGGTAGAAACCAGCATGGCCAAGGAATGATCGGATTTGTTTCACAGTTTTGGGTGGAGGGAGATTGGAAATAAGATCGACTTTGGCTTTATCTACTTCAATGCCCCTCTTGGACACGACGTGTCCTAAAACTATGCCTTCTTGAACCATGAAATGGCTCTTTTCCCAACTTAATACTAGGTTGGTCTCCTTACATCTTTTCAAAACTAAGGTCAAATTGTTCAGACAATCGTCAAAAGATAGGCCAAAAACTGAGAAATCATCAATGAACACTTCTAGAAAGTTTTCCACCATATCTGAAAAAATGGCCATCATGCATCGTTGAAAAGTTGCGGGTGCATTGCATAGTCCAAAAGGCATCCTCCTATATGCAAATGTCCCAAATGGGCAAGTAAAGGTGGTTTTCTCTTGATCGTCCGGGTAACAGGTACTTGATTATATCCAGAATAACCATCTAAGAAGCAGTAGAAACCTTGACCAGCCAACCGTTCCAAAATTTGATCTATGAAAGGTAGAGGGAAATGGTCCTTCCTAGTCATTGAATTAAGTTTTCTGTAGTCAATACACACGCGCCAACCCGTGGTTGTGCGTGTTTGTATCAATTCTCCTTCCGTATTTTCAACCACAGTGATACCTGATTTCTTGGGTACCACTTGTGTCGGACTCACCCACTTACTATCAGAAATTGGATAAATGATTCCGGCATCTAATAACTTCACCACTTCTTTCTTGACTACCTCCTTCATGTTAGGATTGAGTCTTCTTTGCATTTCTCGGGTGGGCTTTGCATCATCTTCGAGATGAATTCGATGCATGCAAACAGAGGGGTCAACCCCTTTCAAATCGGCTACAGACCATCCTATGGCATGTTTATTCTCTTCTAGCACCCTTAAAAGTTTACTTCCTGTTCAGTAGATAAGTTGGCTGCGATGATTACAGGGAGTATCTTCTGGTCCTAGAAAGGCATACTTAAGAGTTGTCGGAAGTGGCTTTAACTCAAGTTTAGGTGGAGAATCAATGGAAGGACAAAGTGGTGCGCTAGCAATGGGGGAAGAGGTTCAGGTCGGATCTTCCAAGGAAGGGAACTCATGGGAGATTGATTGTCGAGTAAGATGTTACTTCTTCTATGGCCTTGTCTATATCAAAGTTGTCAATGTCAAAATGGGCCAACATGCCTCTAAGGGGTCATCTGCTAAGATATAGGGAAGGGCTTCCTCTACAAGATCATCCATTTCGTCAATTAGGCAACACTCGTCTTCCCTCACATGTTGGTCAGCGGCATGAAACACATTCAACTTAATTTTCATGTTCCCAAATGATATATCCATTGCCCCAGTTCTACAGTTGATACATGCATTGGCTGTCGCTAAAAAGGGACGACCAAGAATCACAGGGATTTGTTTTTTTAGGTTGGGCACATGTTCCATGTCAAGGACGATAAAATCTACTGAAAATAGAATTTGTCTACCTTGACAAGAACATCTTCAATCATCCCCTGGTATCTTCACAGATCGATCAGCCAATTGTAAGGACACCGAGGTAGGTTTTAATTCACCTAACCCAAATTTTTCATAGACTGAATAGGGTAGAAGATTCACACTTGCCCCTAGATCTAAAGTGCTCGGTCAATGGAGTTATCTCCTATGACACAGGAAATAGTGGGAGCCAGGATCTTTGAATTTTGGAGGGGTGTTGTGTTGGAGAATGGAACTTACCTGCTCAGTTAGGAGGACTTTTTAGGCACATGTGTCCTAGATTTCCGCTTTTGGGTGCAAAGGTCTTTGAGAAATTTGGCATAGGAGGGAACTTGTTTGATGGCATCAAGGAGTGGGAGGTTGATTTTAACTTGTTTGAAGACCTCCATCATCTCTTCTAATGAAGTTCCCTTCTTGCCAAAGGGAGAGGGTGCATTAAGTGCTTCAGGGAATGGAGCCTTTGGAATGTGGGTTGTGGCAGATGGTGGACTAGCTGAAGAAGGTTTTGGGTTTCATGTGATACATTCTTCTCTTCTTCTTCACCTTCCTTTTGTTACCCTCCCCAACCTTATTACTATTATACGTCCACTCCTTAGGGTAGTCAAAGCATTGGCTTGCTCATGATTTAGTCGAGTTCTTGAGCCACGTATTGTCCCCTAGGATTACTCATTGGTTGACTTGGAAGCTTACCTTCCTCTCGCTTGTTTAATGCATTAGCTAGTTGACCCATTTAGGATTCTAGCTTAGCAATTGATTGCGTGTGAGAGTGCAATAGTTGTGTGTTTGCCTCCAAACCTTGAAGGGCAGTCAACACCTTCTCCTCAAAGGCTGTATTTCTTTGGGTGGAGGAGGAGGATGCTGAAATTGAGTCGAGGGACGGTAGAGATGAAAATTCTGAGGGTTTTGAAAATTTTGAAAGAAGGGTTGGGAGTATTAGAAGCTTGCTGCCTCCAAGAAAAATTTGGATGATTCCGCCAACCCGGGTTATATGTATTGGAAAATGGGTCATTACCGGTCTGGGCTGTGTTTGGGGCAGCATTGATGTGTTCTTGCACGAGTTCGGGGAATTGGGGTGCTGAGGGGCACTCATGAATAGGATGCGATGGGCTAAGAACAGATAGCACACACTTGTGCTTGGGAAGAGCTAACGACATGTCCTCCTATCATTAGTTGGTCAATCTTATGGGACAATGCATCTACCTTGCTAGACAGGTCCATAGAATGACTTATTTCACAAATGGCCCCTTTTCTTTGAAAAATTCGGGGGTGCTTGACGAGAACATGAAGCATGGTGGAGGGAGTTTTCATTAAGATTTTCAAATAGTTGCCATGCTTCATGCTCATTTCGAAGCATGAAAGTCCCCCCGCATGCAGCATCAATCATCTGACGGTTTCGTTCCGTCAAACCATCATAGAAACATTGCACTAGCTGCCACTTAGGTATTTGATGATGAGGGCATTTACGGATTAGGTCCCGAAATCTCTCCCAAGTTTCATGAAATTCTTCTCCCTCGGTTTGGGAGAAGCTTGTAATGGCACGTCTAAACTGGTTCGTTCTTCCTATAGGAAAGTATTTTTTAAGGAATTCTTGTTGCATTTGATCCCAAGAACGAATCGAGTTAGCTTCTAAAGAATTCAGCCATTGTTTGGCTCTATCTTTAAGGGAGAAGGGGAATAACCTAAGTTTCAAAGCATCATCAGTGAAGTTCTGAATCTTGACAGTGGTGCAAATCTCAGAAATTCATCTAAATGTTTGTATGGGTCTTCGTTGGTGAGCCCATAAAAGATGGGAGCATTTGGATCACACTAGACTTTATTTCATATTGTACAGCTGCTACCTCAGGTAATCGAATGCAAGATGGGGAAGTGTAAATAGTGGGAGTAAAGTACTCTCTCAGGAGTTTGGGTTGTTCTTCAGCCATCTTAAGAGGTGGGGATGATCCTAATGATTTGATCTTAGCTCGAATGTTCCTAAGGGTTCGTTCTATTCAGGGTCAAAAGGTAATAGGTTTCGTACTCTAGAACGACTACCTTGCATACACTAGTACTCGATCAATCAAGCATGCAATAAAAGAGAAAAGCATATCAATCCTAGTCTTTGTCCTAAAATCACTAGACAGCTCCTAACTGGTTTGAAGAGGGCACCTAAGCCTCCAATCCGGTCTAATGAACCGAGTTGACCAGGTAAGCTCCCAGGTAAGTGGAGGGGTCACGATGCGTTCGCAAAGGTCCCACTTAAAACCCACTTGCCTCGAACAGATGAACTGTCTCCCTTATAGGGACAAAGCTTGCCTAGACATCAACTAAGCCACAGAGCGAAATTGGTGCAACTTTCGGTGATCTTCGTCCTATTGAGCTCGAATGTCCCTAGGGGCCAATGTCTAATTGATTTTAATTAAAGTGACACTATGTGAGATTGAGTTCACCTAAATTGGGCAAGAGTCCGGTGATGAAATCCGGCTCTTATCTTGTTGGGGTGATTGCCCTTACTAAGTGCAAATTAATTGGTGTATGTGTATCAGGCATGCATTCACACTTTTGCTGAAATTAAAATCAAACAATCACCACAAAATTTCAAGCTAATACTTAATTTAAATAAGAAAGGTTTAGAGGTTACCAAAGGGAATTTCCCCAGCAATTTAATTTTTTTTTTTAGGCAACCTCTACAGCATTCCTTTTCCAGCAGTTCTCTTTTTGATCATCCCAGATTTTTCCTTCGATTCCTGATCAAATAAGATCAAAAGAAAATTTAAAAAATTAGTAGAAGAGAAAAAGAGATAAGAAAAGTAACAATAATAGAAAATAATTTTTTTTATTTTATTTTAAAATATATGTTTTTTTTAAGTTTTTTTTTAACAAATTAATTTTTTTTTAATGATAGGAAAAATAACTATGCTAGCAATCCCCAGCAACGGCGCCAAAAATTGATCGGTTATTTCAATTTCAAAAATAAACCACGCAATAGCACGTAATCCTGTAGGATAGTGATTACGGGGTGTCGGTCCACAGGGATTGAAGAATAAGTTATTTTTTTTTAAAAAAATAAATAAAGAAGAAGGATTTGCTAACTCGATTTAACTAAAATTAAACTATGGAGTGCGAATTGAAATTTATCAGAGTAGATAGATCTAGGGTTTGGAATCCACCACATAGTATTGCATCAGGGACTGTGTTCTTAATTTTTGTTTTTGGAGAGGCATGCAATTTGGCTACAAGCCTTTTTGAAATAAAAGCATAAAGAGTTTTAGGAAGATCCATCTCAGGCATAGCAAAAAGTGTCTACCTAATTATGCTAACCTAGAGTGCAGCACACCTCATCTTCCTAGGTATGGATCATCTTAGACTACTTTAGCAGACATGAATAATAAATAGCATGCTCAAAGTCTAAACATCGTAAAAAGATTTTTCATTGATAATAAGAATTTAAACAAGCTCCAAAAAAATTAAAAGAGTAAAATCTACAATGCCCTGATACATTGCTAGGGCTTCATCAGCCCTAGACTAGGTGTTCAGCCGCGCAATGGTGGTCGGATGTCCTTCCATCTTCAAATGAAAGTCTTCACCTCCCATTCTTCCAAAATATCACAAACTATTTCTCTTTCCCCCCTCTTTTCTTTTCTTTTCTTTTTCTCCCAACCGACCTCTCTTCTTCTCTTCACCGAACAGGGGTTCCCCTGTTTCTTTCACAACCCAGCTCTCTCCTCTTTTCCACCCCACACCCCCCAGTTGCTTGGTTCTTCCTCCTTTTATAGATCCCGAAGACCCAGCGATGGATCCCCAACGAGGAGGAGGGCGTGATGCTAGGAATGATCTCGGGCTTGATTGCAGAGGCTAGTGGAATGCGGAAGGGAGAGGAGATTGGAGGCAGGGTCATCCGGGGATTTGGGGATCTTGGAATCCGGTACGGTGAGATCGTCGGTGGACGCGGCTGGGACGGGCTGATGGCGGCTGGTGCTCGATTTCGGCTGCGGGGAGTGGATCGTTGATTGCAGCCGGCTGGGATCGTGGAGGAGTGGTCGCTGGCGGAACACCCGGGGATGAAGACCGATGCTGCAGCTGCTTGGATGCGGAAGACGCCCGGCTAATTCCGTCGTAGGTAGATCTGGCACGCGGCTGATACGAACTTCCATTGTTTTTGAAGCGAGGGGCGGAGGATCGGGCTGATTCGGAGGTTCTCTGAGCGCGGTGATTCCGTGAATGATGGAGTCAATCCAAATGGGGAGGGACGGTTGCGGTATGCTTGGGAGGAGCTATCACGACGTGGAGTTGGAAATCCGGAAGAGGAGATGATTAGGAAGAATTAGGAGAAGACGACGATGCTGGGGCGGAGGAAATCTTTCGATCGCACGGGGAAGGAATCAGGAGGGGATCACGCAGGCTCTTCCAAAACAGGGAGGGGAAGAGAGTGGGAGATGAATGCATGGGAGTTATTATATATATTTATATTATTTTTATTTTTTATTTTTTATTTTTTATTTGTTTTGAAAAGTGGTTGGGGTCCACTCGGGTAGGTTGGAAGGGCTTGGTCCTGAATCTAAAATAGAGGAAGTTTGGACACATGGAGAAAATGGGAGAGGTCTCTGTTTTTGCTAGGTTGGGAAGCTTGGTGCACACGGGGAAATATGACGTGGACAAAGAAATGGATAGCTTCATGCACATGTGGGAGAAAGTAGTCCACACATGGAACAAATTGGGACTAGTTTGTGAAATGGGTTGACTCGACCTGCACACATATTAGACTAAACTAATATAGAAAATTAAACCAAATTGCATTACCTCTAATAATGCAATGAAGAGGGGAAACACATTGTCTTATGTTTAAATTTATGCATAACAATAATAATAAGTGCCATGTAAAGTAGATAAATTTATACATTATTTGGCACTTATCATCTTCCTTGCTTCGGAACAGAATTCCAGCTTCCAGCAACCGTACTCGTCTTCCATCCAAACCTCTTCCGGATTGATCCAAACTCCATGCTCCCCACGACCAAGCTCCCATCCACGTCACTGTTCTTCCGAACTCCTAGATTTCCTCTCGTTCCATCCATGGATCTCCCCTGCATCCATAACCAGCCAATGCATCAGCCTTCTGTTATCCACGGATAAACTTCAAACTCCCTAGCTCCCAGCATTCACGATAACTTCAGCCACCCACATATTCCCTGTTGCTTCGGAACAGAGTCTGAGTCTTCATCAATCCAAGCCACGTCCACGAACAAACTCCTCTGTTCATGCTCCCAGCCGTTCGAACCAACTCCTAGATTTCCCGAGCCGCATCTCAACCGGATGAGCTTCATCCTTGCGAGCTTCACGGCAACCACACGTATTCCTCCCCTGTTTCGAAACAGCAACAATACAACATCTCCTCCCAACCGAATCCATTCCTTCCCCGTGTCCACCGTCTCAGGCCAATCCTCATACGATTCATCATTCACCCCATGTCAAAGATCCTTCCACATTATTCTCCCAAACAGAGCCGCATCTGGATGAACCCAAATCCCAGCATCTGGATTATTTCCCAGCCGAGATCCCATGATTCGTGATGATCCCTTCCGCATTCAAAGCCCCAACGCATCTCCCCTTCATTCCGTTCAGCATCTATCAAATCTTAGCATCTGGATGAATCCCCTGCATCCGGAACTAAGTTTTCTTTGCATCCCAACATCCAGCTCTTCGGATCAGAGCCAGCAGCGTGTCCAAGGATCAAGGAACAGAGCCAGGATCTTCTCAACGTTCGCATCATCCCCTGCAGCCAAAGCCAAAGCCAGCTTCGTCAACACGATCATCTCACAGCTCACCTTCATCCCAACTCCCGGATCAGCTCTATTTTCATCCCGCATCCTTATCCCACCACGTCTTCATCCTTATCTGCACTCGAAACAGAGGAGGAGCGAGGGGGAGTTGCAGCCTATAAAAGGCCCAGGCGTGAACCGAGAAGGGCATTCTTCTTCCCCACCGGGGGCTGCTACCATCAATCTTCTCAGAGGCGGAATCCCACAAGTTCCCACGGGAAGAAGAAGAAATAAAGGAGAGAGAGGAGTTTGGGTATTTTGGAATATTTCAAAGGAAGAAATAAAGAAGGAAGGAATGGGAGCCTGCTGCTGTGCTGCTGCTGTCGTCCACCACTGCATGGAAGCTTAAATTCTCCACTAGGGCTGGATGAAGCCCTAACAAAGGGACACGGGTTTGTATTTTTTTATTTTTCTTGAAATTGTATGAACCTAATTGATCTTATTGAATATCCTTTTATCTCATATTTAATTTCTGTAATTTTAAGTATGACGTTTATACAACTGTTCTTCATGATCACTAAGTAAATATAAGATAATCCATGCTTAGGAAAGATGCAATGTCCTGCCACATTAGTTTAGGGTAGACATTTCATGCCAACTGAAGATGGATTATTCCCAAATTACTTTTGTGAATTTCTATTTAAATGCTTATTAGGCTTGTAGCCAATTTGCATGTTAATTCAAGAATAAATTAAAATACAATTAACCCTTGTTCCGATGTTAGTGGTGAATTCCTTGCCCTAGGTTTCCTCAAAGTGATATCTTTTTAATTGCATTTTTTTTATTAAATTTCTTAGTTTAATTTTCTTCACAAACTTTTCCTTTTAAATATATATATATATATATATATATATTTTAAGAAAATAACTGTACCCCAATTCCTGTGGATCGATACCCGTAATCACTATCCTACCAGATACGTGCTATTGCATGGTCTTTAAAATTTGACTATCAATTTTGGCACCGTTGCCGGGAATTGTTAGTATAGTTGTTTTCTTTCATATATGTAAAAAAAAACTTTAAATATATATATATATATCTAAAATAAAATAAAAATATTTTCTATTTTTGTTAGTTTAATTATCCCTTTCTTCTCTCTTACTAATTTTTGGTTTTTCTTTTGGGTATTATTTGATCAGGAATCGAAGAGAAAGACAGGGACAATCAAAAAGGAAACTGCTAGAGAAGGAATGCTGTAGAGGTTTGCCTAAAAATAAAAAAAAATTTTGCTGGAAAAATTTTCTTTGGTAACCTCTAAACCTTTCTTATTTAAATTGATTCCCAGTTTGCTTGAAATATTGTGGTAATTGTTTGATTTTAATTTCAGTAAAAGTATGAATGCATGCCTGATACACATACACCAATTAATCTGCACATAGTAAGGGCAATCACCCCAACAAGATAAGAACTGAATTTCATCACCAGATTCTTGCCCAAATTAGGTGAATCAATTCTCACATAGTTACCACTTTAATTAAAATCAATTAGACGTTGGCCCCTAGGGACATTCGAGCTCAATAGGACGAAGATCACCGAAAGTTGCACCAATTTCGCTCTGTGGCTCAGTTGATGTCTAGACAAGCTTTGTCCCTTTAAGGGAGACAATTCATCTGTTCGAGGCAAGTGATTTTTAAGTGGAACCTTTGCAATGCATCGTGACCCCCCCACTTACCTGGGAGCTTAGCTGGTCAACTCAGTTTATTAGACCGGATTGGAGGCTTAGGTGCCCTCTTCAAACCAGTTAGGAGCTGTCTAGTGATTTTAGGATAAACACAAGGATTTGATATGTTTTTCCTTTAATGCATGATTGACTGTACTTGACTGATCCAACAAGCTTTAGTGTATGCTAGGGTGTCGTTCCAGATCTTCTGAATTAGTACCTTTTGATTCTGAAATAGAGCGTTCTATTAGGGCCGAAATCCGCACCTATAGAACCATAGGATCCACACCACCTGTTGAGATGGCTGAAGAACAACCCAAACTGCTAAAGAAGTACTTTACTCCTTCCATTTATACCTCTCCATCTTGTATTCGACTACCTGATACCACCGCTGCTGTACAGTTTGAGATTAAGTCTAGTGTCATCCAAATGCTTCCCTCTTTTTATGGACTCAACAATGAAGACCCATACAAACAATTAGATAAGTTCCTTGAGATCTGCACTACTGTCAAAATTCAGAACTTCACTTATGATGCTCTGAAACTTAGGCTGTTTCCTTTTTCCCTTAAGGATAGAGCTAAGCAGTGGCTCCATTCATTAGAATCCAATTCCATTTCTTTCATGGGCTCAAATGCAACATGAATTTTTGAAAAAAATTTCCATTGGAAGAACGAACCAATTTAGGCGTGCTATCACGAGCTTCTCCCAATCTGACGGAGAAGAATTTCATGAAACTTGGAAAAAATTTAGAGACTTACTTCGAAAATGCCCACATCATCAAATACCCAAATGGCAATTAGTGCAATGTTTATATGACGGATTGACTGAACGAAACCGTCAGATGATCGATGCCGCATGCGGAGGTACTTTCATGCTTAAAAGTGACCATGAGGCATGGCAATTGTTTGAGAACCTTAATGAAAATTCCCTCCACCATGCCTCCTCCGCTCGTCAAGCATCCCCAAGTTCTCAAAGAAAAGGAACAATATATGAAGTTAGCCAGTCCATAGGTCTATCTGACAAAGTAGATGCACTATCCCATAAGTTGGACCAGCTAATGTCTAGAGAACAGCTTCCAAACTTTTCCCAAGCACAAGTTTGTGCTCTCTGTTCTAGCCCGTCTCACCCTATTTTTGAGTGCCCTTCAGCAGCTCAATTTCCTGAATTTGTGCAAGAACAAATTAATGCTGCCCAAGCACAGTCCCGACCGGGTAATGATCCGTATTCTAACACTTATAACCCGGGGTGGCGCAACCATCCAAACTTCTCTTGGAAGCAGCAGACTTCCAATACTTCCCAACCTTATTCCCAAAACTTTCAACCCTTTTAGAATATTCATCTGAACCGTTCTCCTACTCACTATTCACAATTTCAACAGGTCCCTCCTCCAGCACCCCAAAGAGATATGGCTTTTGAGCAAAAAGTTTTGACTGCCCTTCAAGGACTCGAAGCCAATACACAATTGTTGCACTCCCATACCCAGTCTATTTCCAAATTAGAAACCCAGCTAGGGCAGCTAGCGAGTGCACTAAATAAAAGAGAGGAAGGCAAGCTTCCAAGCCAACCAGTGAGTAATCCAAGAGGGCAGTACATGGCTCAAGAGACTCATCCGAATGATGTTCACCATGAACAAGCTAATGCCATGACTACCTTAAGAAGTGGACGCATAGTGAACAATAAGGTTGGAGAAAAGGAACATAAAGAAAATGAAGACAAGAGTATGACTGTGCCTAAAGAGAACCCAAACTCGTCTTTGTCGTCATCTAGTCCAGTATCGACCACACCGTTTACACCAAAGGCCCCTTTTCCTCAGTGTCTGAATACACCTTCTTCCTTTGGCAAGAAAGAAACTTCGTTGGAAGAAATAATGGAGGTATTCAAAGAAGTCAAAATCAACCTCCCTCTCCTTGATGCCATAAAACAAGTTCCATCGTATGCCAAATTTCTCAAAGACCTTTGTACCCAGAAACGAAAATCTAGGACACATGTGCCTAAAAAGATCTTCCTAACTGAACAAGTGAGCTCCATCTTCCGGCACAAAACCCCTCCTAAGTTCAAGGATCCTGGTGCACCTACCATCTCCTGTGTGGTAGGAGACAATTCTATTGATCGAGCACTATTAGATTTAGGGGCAAGTGTTAACCTCCTTCCTTATTCAGTCTACGAGAAGTTCGGATTAGGTGAATTAAAGCCTACTTCGGTGTTCCTGCAATTGGCTGATCGATCTGTTAAAATACCACGAGGAACAATTGAAGATGTCCTAGTCAAGGTAGATAAATTTTATTTTTCAGTTGATTTCATCGTCCTTGATATGGAATCTGTACCGAACCTTAAGAAACAGATCCCTATGATTCTTGATCATCCCTTCTTAGCTACAGCCAATGCATGTATTAACTGTAGAACTAGGGTGATGGATATATCTTTTGGGAACATGAAAGTCAAACTAAATGTATTCCATGCCTCTGATCAACCTGCAAGGGAAGATGAGTGCTTCCTAGTAGACAAAATGGACGATCTTGTAGAAGAAGCCCTTCCCTACATTTCGGCAGATGACCCTTTGGAAGCATGTTTAGCCCATTTTGACATTGATAATTTTGATTTAAACAAGGCCATAGAAGAAGTCAATGTCCTACTTGACAATCCGTCTCCCACAAATTCTCATCCTTGGCGTATCCGATATGAACCTCTTCCTACCCTCTCTAGTATGCCACAGTGCCCTTCCATCGAGTTTCCTCCCAAACTTGAGTTAAAGCCACTTCCGGTAATCCTTAAGTATGCTTTTCTAGGACCCGAAGATACCCTACCGGTAATCATCGCGGCTGACCTATCTGACAAACAAGAAAGTCAACTTTTGAGTGTACTCGGAGAACACAAACATGCAATTGGATGGTCCGTCACTGACCTAAACGGGATTGACCCATCCGTTTGCGTGCATCGCATTCACCTAGAAGAAGATGCAAAACTGACCCGTGAAATGCAAAGGAGACTCAACCCTAACATGAAAGAGGTGGTCAAGAAAGAAGTAGTAAAGTTACTAGATGTCGGAATCATTTATCCTATCTCTAATAGCAACTAGATGAGTCCGACTCAAGTAGTACCAAAGAAGTCGGGCATTACTGTGGTCGAAAATGCAGAAGGATTGTTGATGCCCACATGCACGACCACTAGCTGGCGTGTTTGCATTGACTATAGAAAGCTTAACTCCATGACTAGGAAGGACCATTTTCCTTTGCCCTTTATTGACCAAATATTGGAAAGGTTAGCCGGTCAGGGTTTCTACTGTTTTCTAGATGGTTATTCTGGATATAACCAAGTGGCCGTATATCCCGATGATCAAGAGAAAACCACTTTCACATGTCCATTTGGGACATTTGCATATAGGAGAATGCCATTTGGACTATGCAATGCACCCGCGACATTTCAACGATGCATGATGACAATTTTTTCTGATATGGTAGAAAAATTTCTGGAAGTATTCATGGCTGATTTTTCAATTTTTGGCCCCTCATTTGATGATTGTCTCAGTAATTTAGCCCTGGTTCTGAAAAAATGTAAGGAGACCAATCTAGTGCTGAGTTAGAAAAAGAGCCATTTCATGGTTCAAGAGGGTATAGTCTTGGGACACATTGTGTCCAAAAGGGGTATTGAGGTGGATAAGGCTAAAGTTGACCTTATTTCTAATCTTCCTCCATCCAAATCTGTGAAACAAATCCGTTCTTTTTTTGGCCATGCTGGTTTTTACCGTCGTTTCATTAAAGACTTCAGCAAAATCTCTAGGCCCTTGTGCAATCTCCTTGCCAAGGATACACCCTTTGTCTTTGATGAAGCATGTAAAGAGGCCTTTGAAAAACTCCGATCTAAGTTGTCTACAGCACCTGTCATACAACCTCCCAATTGGACCCTTCCATTCGAACTTATGTGTGATGCTTCAGACTATGCCATTGGGGCGGTTTTAGGGCAACGACTAGAGAAGTTACCTCATGTCATATACTACGCTAGTAAGACACTCTCAGATGCGCAATTGAACTACACTACTACTGAGAAATAATTATTAGCCGTAGTATTTGCGTTAGACAAGTTTCGGTCCTATCTCTTAGGATCCAAGGTTATTGTGTTCACTGATCATTCTGCTCTCCGGTACCTCCTTTCAAAGAAGGACACCAAGCCCTGCCTAATTCGATGGATCCTGTTGTTACAGGAATTTAATATAGAAATTCGTGATAAGAAAGGCGCCACAAATGTTGTAGCAGACCATTTGTCAAGAATCCTTCTCGAACCTCCTCATAACATTTCACCGCTTCATGACTCCTTTCCAGATGAACAATTGCTTGAGGTACAACAAGTAAAAACACCATGGTTTACCAACATAGTGAACTATCTTGCCATAGGACAAATTTTCGATCATTGGTCCAAGCAGGACAAGGATCGATTCTTTTCGCAAGTTAAGTTCTACTTTTGGGATGACCCCGATCTGTTTAAGTACTGTCCTGATCAAGTAATCCGTCGATGTGTGCCGGAATGTGAATTTCAGAGTATTCTTGATTTTTGTCATACCCAAGCCTGTGGAGGATATTTTGGGGGTAGAAAAACTGCAGCTAAAGTCTTACAAAGTGGATTTTATTGACCCTCATTATTTAAAGATGCCCATAAATTTTGTCAGACTTGTGAGCGATGCCAACGAATGGGTACAATCACCCGTAGAGATATGATGCCACTCAACCCCATTTTAATTATAGAAATTTTTGATGTCTGGGGTATTGACTTCATGGGCTCCTTCCCGCGTTCTTTTGGTTTTGAATACATTCTTGTCGGGGTAGACTATGTCTCGAAGTGGGTAGAAGCAGTTGCCACTAGGACTAATGATCATAAGGTTGTGGTTAAGTTCTTACAAACAAACATATTTAGTCGCTTTGGCACACCCCGAGCTATCATTAGTGATGGGGGATCACATTTCTGCAACCGATCTTTTGAAGCTTTGGTTCGCAAGTATTCAATCACCCACAAAGTTGCCGCCCCGTACCATTCCCAAACAAGCGGGCAAGTTGAAGTTTCCAATAGGGAGATAAAACATATCTTAGAGAAAACAATACGCCCTGATAGAAAAGATTGGTCTCAAAGGTTAAACGATTCTCTCTGGGCTTATCGTACTGCAAATAAGACTCCTATTGGCATGTCTCCTTATCGCCTGATTTTTGGAAAAGCTTGCCACCTACCGGTAGAACTTGAGCATAGAGCTTTTTGGGCCATTAAAAAGTTTAACTTTGATATGGCAGCAGCTGGTTCTAATCGGAAACTTCAACTCAACGAGTTTGAAGAGTTACGCAATGAAGCATATGAAAATGCCAAAATTTACAAGGCAAGGACTAAGGCTTTTCATGACAAATACATTAACCGTAAGTCTTTCGAGCCTAATCAAAAGGTTTAGCTATTCAATTCTAAATTGCGTCTCTTCCCTGGTAAACTTCGCTCTAGGTGGGATGGTTCCTTTTTAGTTAGAAAGATTTTTCCTCATGGTGTGGTAGAAATTCAAGACATCAATGATGGTCGTATCCTGAATGTCAATGGTCAAAGATTCAAACCTTACATAGAATGTGTTGCAGATGGACAGTTGATTGAATCCCTTGATTTGATGGATCCTATTTATCGGGATAATTAAGAATGTACTGCGTCTGGCTGAAGAGGTTAAACTTAGCGCTTGTTGGGAGGCAACCTAATTCTCGTAAGTTATTTTTGCATATTTTCTTGTCGCATTTTTTAACAGAAGTTCTCATATTACCGATGCAACTACGGTAAAATGCTTCTATCCTCCATATGCATCATATTTTCATCCAAAATAAAAAAAAAGGCAATAAAAATAATAATAATAATAATAATAATAATAATAATAATAAAACATTGAGGACAATGTCTGATCTAGGTTGGGGGGTATAGGATTCGATTTTTTTGAAGAAATTTTTCGCATTTTCGCATTTTTTAGTAAATTTCAAAAAAAAAAAATCCTAATCTCTATGCCTTAGTGCTGAAATGATAAACACACAAAGTATATAAAATCTAACAAGCCCAATGATTAGTCAGGAATAAGACAATTTGAGTTCTTTTTATTAAAAGTTCTTTTAGCGAGTTGTAAGATAATTTTTACTTTGGAATTTCACAACACACATGGCCTGCACTTCTAAGGGATAGGTTCAACATTATGTTGTTAAGTTTGGTAGCAACCTTGAGTCCTGATGAATCATTTCTATCTAATTCACTATTATCCCATATTTATAAAAAAAAAAGAGTGAATTTAGTCAAGTACATCGAAAAGGGCTACCTATTGTCAAAGGTCGGCTTGTATGATGAACCCGAGCATAGGTCCGTAGGGGAGTATTGATGCCCAACACCTTATGCCATCTGGTGTGGGAGTTGTTGACTGAATGCTCGCTACATGGAGGAATCATTACAAGAGTAAAAGTGCATAATTAAAAAAAAAGAGAAAATAATATTGACCTTGAAAAAAGACGATAGTGTGAAAGCCGTCGTTGTAAAAATTCGAGTAAACTGGAATATTACAGATAAAGCCCATGAGGTATTAAAGTAAACATCCACAACTCTCGAAATCCTGCAAGATAGGATGATTTTGAATCAGTGATTAGGTCTTATCTGACCAATTCTTGGAAACTACTAGCTTTAGCAGTATTTTGGGGGATCTAAAGCCTTAGCTTGTGTACGGTCCAGATATCACCAAGCACCCAAGTATAAATAAATCTTACAACTCCCTAACGGAAACTTAATGATTTCAACTTAAGTTGCATACTGACCTAAGATTTGGGCTGACTTAGTAATTAAAACTTTGTGTGCTTTTGAAATTCTTGGCACTTATGCATTTGAAATTAGATTTTATAAAATAATAAAATAAATTCTTTCGACAGCAGTTTGTGGGTATCTGAGCCGGAAACCCTTACGAGACAAAACTCGTCCACTAGGGCCACCTAGGGGTTTAAAGCCTTATTGCATACAGTAAATGCAATCGCGATTCCTGCGAAAGTGAGTTAATTTCTTTTTCTATTTTTGCTTGAGGACTAGCAAAATGTAGGTTGGGGGGTGTGGTAAGTGTTAAATAATGCATAATTTAACCTCTTCTTCATAGCACTTATCATTATTTTAATCCACATATTTTATAAATTTAACTAAAAAAATGTGTTTTCTTCCTCATTTCATTTTAAATAAATTATTCAAGTTTGATTGATTTTCTTTTTATTGATCGAGTCTAATGTATGCAGGTCGCGTTTGCAGCTAAACCCATGTCCATGTCATCCTCCCCTGTGTTAGCTTCAACCAATCTGAGTCCCTTTCTTTAGCCCGAAACCAAGATAGAGCCGAGTCCTAAAAATCCAGCCTTGCTTCCTTACCCGAATCCCAGCATCTTCCCCCTGCTCAAATGATCCCAACTCAATCCCACGTCATCCCCTCGTTCGCACGTTTTTGCTTCGGAACAGAGCAGAGATCATATCAATGCTCACCATCCGCATGAGATATCTCTCATCTTCACCCGGATTCTTCCCAGATTTCCTCCGCATTCTTCCTTGCTTCGGAACAGAATTCTAGCTTCCAGCAACCGTACGCGTCTTCCATCCAAACCTCTTCCGGATTGATCCAAACTCCATGCTCCCCACGACCAAGCTCCCATCCACGTCACTGTTTTTCCGAACTCCTAGATTTCCTCTCGTTCCATCCACGGATCTCCCCTGCATCCATAACCAGCCAATGCATCCAGCCTTCTGTTATCCACGGATAAACTTCAAACTCCCTAGCTCCCAGCGTTCACGATAACTTCAGCCACCCACGTATTCCCTGTTGCTTCGGAACAGAGTTCAAGTCTTCATCAATCTAAGCCACGTCCACGAACAAACTCCTCTGTTCATGCTCCCAGCCGTTCGACCTGTTGGGAACCCGCCCACGCCGCTGATATTTCAAAAATTTTTCAGATGGCAGCGGAATCGGCATGCACGGGATCTACGTTCATTGCATGAACGTTGTTTCGAGACCTTTCGTAATTAGGTAAGAATTAAAACTTTTAAAACTATTAGGAAGATCAGATCTTCACCTTGCGCGGGTAGATGATCACCGCAAATCTGAATTCGTGGTTTTTGGAAGAGGGTTCGCTTGAAGCCGTTCAAACGTCCGGCCTCTACGGGTATCCACACGAAGCAGGATCCGATCCAAGCTTTCTATCTCACCGGGGTGCTAGCTCCCTTGCAGAGATAACTTTTGATGGCTGATCTCCTCTCTTTCTTTCAACTCATGAATGTACTTGAGAGGAGGAAGAAGAAGGAAGAAGAAGAGGAAGAAGCAAGGCCCCTGCAGCCTACTTTCTTTTCCCTGCGTTGGAAGGAGGAAAGGAGGAAGAGGAGGGCGCCATGGCTTCTTTTTCCCTTCTTCTTGCTGGCGGCTGAACCAAGGGAGGGAGAGGGTGGCCACGTGATGGAGAGGAGGGGGATTCCTATATCCATTAGGTCAGCCCCCAAGAGTCCTCCTTTTATAACATCTAGGGCTCCTACAAGTTAGGAGCCCTTGATGTATTACCAAGAGGGGCGCCGGCCCCTCTTGTTGCCGCACCAAGAGATCCAAGGAGGAGGGGCGTGAGCCCCTCCCTCTCATGTTGCCCTAATCCTCATCTAATGAGGATTGGGAGGCCCTAATGTGGTTTAGCCTTAATCCAATTAGGCTTAGCCCAAGGGTGAACCAATTTGGATCCAATCTAGGCTAGTCCTAATCCAATTAGGACTTGAATGAACCATGACTCAATTGAACTCTTCAATCCTAATCCAATTAGGAGTCATGTTGATTCATTAGATTAATAATTAATTTAGACTTAAGGAATCCTAATCCAATTAGGATGTATTTAATTTTAGTCCTAATCCAATTAGGACTCTATTTGAATCCGAAGTCCTAATCCAATTAGGATTTCTAGGAATCCTACTCCAAGTAGGAATCCAATTTTAATTCAAAATTCCTAATCTCATTAGGATTGTAGGAATCCTATTCCAAGTAGGAATCCCAGTCCTACTCCAACTAGGATTTCCAGTCCTAATCCAATTAGGACTTTAGGTATCCTACTCGAAGTAGGACTCTTGTTTCAAGTCCAATTAATTAATTTCCTTTGTTCCTTCTTCAACTTCTTATCAATCAACTTGATTACTTGTGATTCCTAATCACGATTTCAACCATCGGATCGGTCAATACTTCTAGTGTGTGTGACCCCATAGGTTCTATTCTGACTGGTAGTGAGATATATTGTGATCTCTATCTCAATATCATTGAAAACTCCTTTCAATGGGTTGGAACGATTCCAACTCAACTCATTAGGGTTTATCGATCATCAAGATAATCCCTATGAGTCCCACCATCCACCAGTGACACCTAGCAGCATGTAGTGGCTACCCAGCAGAATGGAATGATGAACCTCTAGGTGCAGTTAACGTGTGATACAATCCTACTATCGTGGATCCCTACAGGACGGAGGTCATGGACAACTCGTCAAACCCCATCGTCTGTCATATGTCAAGATTTATTTGACTTGAGTTCGATAGTGGAAAACTCTTTTTCCACTTTATATTACTGCCCTGGCCAAGGTCTTAGAACTCAGTCCAACAAATCACATAGGATCACTCCTCTTCTATCAAGGTCGATAGATTCCTTATAGGTGCATACCCTACTCCTACAGTGAACTTACTGCAGCCAATCTACACTGCATGGACCCATATGGCTAGAGACCATGTATGTGTGCAGTCAAACTACAATAACCTCACTGTGAGTAGCCGAAGCACCGCAGGTCAAAGGACCAGTCACACTACTGCA
Organism: Phoenix dactylifera; assembly: GCF_009389715.1. Taxonomy (NCBI): domain Eukaryota; kingdom Viridiplantae; phylum Streptophyta; class Magnoliopsida; order Arecales; family Arecaceae; genus Phoenix; species Phoenix dactylifera. Next base: position 50,070 of record NW_024069031.1, on the reverse strand, counting down.
ACATCAAGCAAGTCACTGACGAGTGGATAGACATCCAAGTGACTTCTTGTCTTGGTCACGCTCAGTACCCTTGTTCTCTAACAAGCACCTGCACTATCACTTCAGTGTCCCTACACTGTGGACTCAAGTCTCGTCCATCCAGAAGGAAAGTGACCTGTGCACTGATCGGATCGATCACCGTCCTCGTGATGATCCATTGATCAGGAGCATTTAGAAATTAATCACCAATGATACATGGCTTAAATTCTCAACTCTTGAGAATATGTATCATCATCTTATTAATTTCTTGGACGATTCATAGACACATAAACAATATGAATGAAAAGATGCCTTTTATTTATTCAATAATAAATAGTCAAGTACAAAATTATGTCCCTAGAATCAACAATGTGTCAGCCAATATTGGCTTCTAGGGCATACATCTAACACGACCCACCTCCTAGATTTCCCCAGCTGCATCTCAACTGGATGAGCTTCATCCTTGCGAGCTTCACGGCAACCACACGTATTCCTCCCCTGTTTCAAAACAGCAACAATAGCAAGATCTCCTCCCAACCGAATCCATTCCTTCCCTGTGTCCACCGTCTCAGGCCAATCCTCATATGATTCATCATTCACCCCATGTCAAAGATCCTTCCACGTTATTCTCCCAAACAGAGACGCATCTGGATGAACCCAAATCCCAGCATCTGGATTATTTCCCAGCCGAGATCCCATGATTCGTGATGATCCCTTCCGCATTCAAATCCCCAACGCATCTCCCCCTCATTCCGTTCAGCATCTATCAAATCTTAGCATCTGGATGAATCCCCTGCATCCCGGAACTAAGTTTTCTTTGCATCCCAACATCCAGCTCTTCGGATCAGAGCCAGCAGCATGTCCAAGGATCAAGGAATAGAGCCGGGATCTTCTCAACGTTCGCATCATCCCCTGTAGCCAAAGCCAAGGCTAGCTTCTTCAACACGATCATCTCACAGCTCACCTTCATCCCAACTCCCGGATCAGCTCTATTTTCATCCCGCATCCTTATCCCACCACGTCTTCATCCTTATCTGCACTCGAAACAAAGGAGGAGCGAGGGGGAGTTGCAGCCTATAAAAGGCCCAGGCGTGAACCGAGAGGGGCATTCTTCTTCCCCACCGGGGGCTGCTCCCATCAATCTTCTCAGAGGCGGAATCCCACAAGTTCCCACGGGAAGAAGAAGAAATAAAAAGAGAAAGAGGAGTTTGGGTATTTTGGAAATATTTCAAAGGAAGAAATAAAGAAGGAAGGAATGGGAGCCTGCTGCTGTGCTGCTGCTGTCGTCCGCCACTGCATGGAAGCTTAAATTCCCCACTAGGACTGGATGAAGCCCTAACAAAGGGACACGGGTTTTGTATTTTTTTATTTTTCTTGGAATTGTATGAACCTAATTGATCTTATTGAATATCCTTTTATCTCATATTTAATTTCTGTGATTTTAAGTATGACGTTTATACAACTGTTCTTCATGATCACTAAGTAAATATAAGATAATCCATGCTTAGGGAAGATGCAATGTCCTGCCACATTAGTTTAGGGTAGATATTTCATGCCAACTAAAGATGGATTATTCCCAAATTACTTTTGTAAATTTCTATTTAAATGCTTATTAGGCTTGTAGCCAATTTGCATGTTAATCTAAGAATAAATTAAAATACAATTAACCCTTGTTCCGATGTTAGTGGTGAATTCCTTGCCCTAGGTTTCCTCAAACTGATATCCTTTTAATTGCATTTCCTTTTATTAAATTTCTTAGTTTAATTTTCTTCACAAACTTTTTCTTTTAAATATATATATATATATTTTAAGAAAACAACTGTACCCCAATCCCTGTGGATCGATATCCGTAATCACTATCCTACCAGATATGTGCTGTTGCGTGGTCTTTAAAATTTGACTATCAAAAACAGTGTTGCTACCAAGGCTCAGCCCGAGCATCTCCCCGGAGAGAACTGCCAGGGAGGAGCATAGACAGAAGGCCGCAACGCTCGGAAGCTGAGTCAGCCCCAGACCAACACGAGTCGGAGCAGACTACTGTGGCAATCCCTCAGGGCGGAGAACTCGATAGGAAGGTCGAGAAGCTCGAGCACCAGATTGAAGTACTCCACAGCAGGAAGGCAAGGCGCAAGGGTGACTTTGAGTTCACCACTAAGTCCCCCTTTTCCCGCCAGATCGAGGGCGAGCCGGTCCCACTAAGGTTCAAAATGCCCCAGGTGGAGCCCTACAATGGAACTGCCGACCCCTTTGACCATTTGGAAAGTTACCGAGCCCTCATGGCATTGCAGGGGTCCTCGGAAGCTGTGCTCTGCAAGGTCTTCCCAGCGACTCTTCAGGGAACGGCTCGGCTCTGGTTCTCTATACTGAAGCTAAGCATGGTATCCTCTTTCGAGCAGCTCAGCAGGCAGTTCGCCACCAACTTTGCTGCCAACCGACGTCAGCGGTGAACGTCGGATTCCCTCCTCGACATCAAACAAAAGGAGGGAGAGTCCCTCAAAGATTACCTCAACCGTTTTACCGCTGCGACCTGGGAGGTTCGCAAGCTCGACCAGTCGATAGCCATGTCGGCACTGAAGATTGGAGCTCGATTCTACAGGTTCCTCTTCTCTATTGAGAAGAGCTTCCCCGCCGACTTCACTGAGATGTTGGCCGAGCTCGGAAGTATGCGAAGGCTGAAGAGGCTATCGCCTCCAGGCAGGGCGCGACCGAGCAGGCCTCAAAGAAGCAGAAAAAATGTTGCGAGGAGCGCGGCCGCCCGAGAAGCCGGTCTCCCCGTCGAGATAAGAACCTGCCCCGGCTAAGGAGTCCACCTCGACAGCGGGGACAGCTTCGACCAAGGTTTCCGCCTCGACCGAGATCTCCACAGCGGCTACGAATGCCCTCGGGCAGAGATCCTAATGGAGATAGAAGGTCAAGACTACTTCCGACCTCCACCTCCGATGCGGGATACAGGAGCTCGGTGCAATCCTAGGAAGTAATGCCGCTTCCACCGGGACCATGGCCACGGCACGGAGGAATGCTTCCAGCTCCGGGATGAGATCGAGGCGCTCATCCACCATGAAGTACTCAACCAGTTTGTGTGGAACCGACGCGAGGAAAGAAGGCCGACAGAAAATGCCGCACTACTCGAAGATCCAAATGACAACAGGCCTATTGCCGGCACCATCAACACCATCGGAGGAGGAAGCTCGGTGAAGAACCAGCCGGGGGAAGGATCCCTTTGAAGCACCCGCGCACCTCCGAAGCCATCTCATTCTCGGACAAGGACTTGGAAGGAGTTGAGACTTCTCATGATGACGCTGTGGTCATCTCCATGATTGTAAATAAATTTGATGTAAAGCGCGTCTTAGTTGATAATGGAAGCTCGGCAAATATTTTGTACTACGATGCCTACCAAAAAATGGGGATGACGGAAAGCCAGCTTCGGAGAATGAATGCTCCACTGGTCGGATTCACCGAAGATTCGGTCCCAGTTGAGGGCGAGGTCGGCCTCCTAGTCACAGTCGGGCTCGCTCCTCGAGTAAGTACTGTGGGGACAGATTTTCTTGTGGTCCGCCTGTCTTCGGCCTACAACGCTATTCTTGGACAACCAGGGCTGAATGCCCTCTGAGCTGTGGTCTCGACCTATCACCTGCTCATGCGGTTCCCCACCAACCGAGGAGTAGGCGAAGTTCGTGGGGACCAGTCAATAGCTAAGCAGTGCTATATGGCGACTCACAAAGCAAAGCAACCGGCTAAGGCACCAAGCCAAGAGGAGCAACCAGCCAAGGCGCCAACCCAAACATCAGATCAGATGCTGCCCATCGAAACCTTGGAAGTGCGGAACGCCCCTTCGGAAGGAACGGGTAGAACTTGGTAAGCTTCTTACCCAGATTTCCTTAGAAGAAAATTGCCCAGAGCTAACCGTGCAGGTCGGCTCCGGTCTGAGCTCCCGCGAAAGAGACCACCTGATCAAGTTTCTTCGGTCCAATATGAACATATTTGCCTGGTCGCCCGCCGACATGCTGGAAATAGACCCCGAGGTCATGGTTCACCGACTCCAGGTGAAACTGACCTGCAGACCTGTGCGACAGAAGAAATGGAGCTCCGCCCCGGAACGACAACGAGCAGCAGCCGAGGAAGTGGACAAACTTCTCAAGGCCGGCTTCATCCGGAAGGTCTCCTATCCAGACTGGCTCGCCAACGTGGTCCTCGTGAAGAAAGCTAACGAGAACTGGCGCATGTGCGTGGACTACACTGACCTGAATAAAGTCTGCCCAAAGGACAGCTTTCCACTCCTCAGCATCGACCAGCTCGTCGACTCCACCTCGGGACACCAGTTGCTGACCTTCATGGACGCCTTTTCGGGATATAACCAAATCCGAATGGCGCCAGAAGAAGAGGAGAAGACGACCTCATCACCGATAAGGGCATTTATTGCTACAAAGTGATGCCTTTCGGGTTGAAAAATGCCGGAGCAACGTATCAAAGGCTGGTCAGCCAGATCATTAAAAATCAAATAGGCCGAAACATGGAGGTCTATATGGACGACATATTGGTGAAGAGCCGAACAGCCAAGAACCATGCGGCTGACCTCAATGAGACATTCTCCACAATCAGGAAGTATCGAATGAAACTCAACCCTGCCAAGTGCGCATTCGGAGTCACCTCGGACAAATTCCTTGGCTTCGTGGTCACCTAGCATGGAATCGAAGCAAATCCCGAGAAGATTCGAGCGCTGCAAGAGATGGTGCCACCAAAGACGGTGAAGGAGGTACAGCGGCTCACTGAGCGGATCGCAGCTCTGGAAAGATTCGTTTTTAGGTCGGCCGAGCGGTGCCTCCCATTCTTCACAATCCTCAAGCGACCGAAGAACTTTCTATGGTCGGAGGAATGTCAGCAAGCTTTTGAAGAACTTAGGTGCCTTCTTGCTTCCCCTTCATTATACACAAAAATTCCGGCAGGGTGAGCTCCTCTATTTATACCTGGCCGTCTTTCCGGTTGCGGTAAGCTCGGTCCTGGTCCGAGAAGAGAACAAGCTTCAAAGACCAGTGTATTATGCCAGCTGGATCCTGAGGGATGCTGAGATCCGATATTCCAAACTGGAGAAAACAATCTTTGCCCTGGTCATCTCGGCTCGAAGGCTCCGGCCCTACTTTCAGGCCCACACTGTGGCCATACTGACCGACCAGCCTATGAAGCAAATTCTGCAATGGTCGGATCGTGCCGGAAGGATTGCAAAGTGGGCAGTCGAGTTCGGAGAGTTCGACCTTGAATACCGTCCGAGGCCGGCGATCAAAGCCTAAGTGCTCGCTGATTTCATCGTGGAGTGCACTCTGCCGGACGATCCCGATCTCCCACTCATGCTAGCGGAGGAGACCCCGAGGCAGCCATGGGTCCTATATGTGGACGGCTCCTCAACCTCGGGGGGTAGCGGAGCAGGTCTTATCCTTACTAGCCCAGATGGGGTAGTTGCGGAGCAGGCTTTACGCCTCGAGTTTCCAGCCTCGAACAATAAAGCAAAGTACGAGGTGTTTATCGTCGGGCTCAAATTGGCAAAAAAGCTGAAAGCAGAGGACCTGAAGGTCTTCAGCGACTCCCAACTGGTCGTGAGCCATGTTCTGGGAGACTTTGAAGCAAGAGAGCCATCGATGCGGAGATATCTCCAAAAGGTGCGAGACCACACGTCCACCTTGGGCTCCTTCAATATCCAGCACATTCCCAGAACAGAGAACCTAAGGGCAGACCAACTGTAGAAGCTGGCGACCTCCCGCATGAGCGAGCTTCCTAAGACAACAATACTCTAATATCTCCAAATGCCCAGCATAGAGGAGCTCGAGCCAACCCTCTGCATCAAGACCGAGCCGAGCTGGATGGACGAGCTCGTTAGCTATCTGCAAAATGAAATCCTCCCCAATGATGAGCTTGAGGCCCGCCGAATCAAGCATCTAGCTTCTCAATACATATTATATGAAGGCAAGCTTTACCGAAAATCTTTCACCTCTCCCCTCCTCAGATGCCTCCGCCCGTCAGAGGCGGACTGTGCTATGTGAGAGGTTCATGAAGGGATATGCGGGAACCATCTGGGAGGCCGAGCACTGGCCCACAAAATCTTGATCCAAGGATACTATTGGCCCACACTTCAAAAGGATGTAACGAACTTCATCCGAAGGTGCGATTGGTGTCAGCGGAACGCCAACATTCAGCGCCGACTCTCGGCCCCGCTGACCTCGATCAGTGCCCCCTGGCCAATTTGCCCAATGGGGGATTGATATCCTGGAGCCATTTTTCTTGGCTACTAGGCAGAAAAAATTTTTGGTCGTCTCCATCAACTACTTCACCAAATGGGTCGAAGCCGAACCAGTGGCCCGAATCTCCGAGCAGAAGATGCAGGACTTTGTCTGGAAGTCAATAATATTTAGATTTGGATTCCTCCGCATCCTTATATCTAACAACAGCCGTCAGTTCGACAACACCCGTTTCAGAGAATTCTGCTCCGAGCTCGGCATCGACCACTGCTTCATCTCGGTAGCCCATCCACAGACGAATGGAGAAACCGAGGTGACGAACCGCACCATCCTTCAGGGGCTCAAGGCTAGGCTCGATCGATCCAAAGGGCAATGGGTCGAAGATCTGTACAATGTTCTCTGGGCCTACAGAACCACATTCTGACTTGCTACTGGCGAGACCCCCTTTAACCTGGCATACGGAACAGAAGCTGTCATCCCCCTGGAAGTTGGACTCCCCTCACCAAGAGTGGAACATTACGACGCAGCCTCCAACCTCCCCAGCTCAGGGGCAACTTGGACCTCATCGGGGAGACAAGGGAGGCAGCCCGAGTTCGCATGGCGAGATATCAACGAAAAACGGCACAGTACTACAACTCCAGAGTAAGGGCTAAGCTTTTTAAGGCAGGAGATCTTGTCCTCAAGAGAGCTGAAGCTTCTCTGCCCGCCGAGTAAGGAAAGCTTGCCCCGAACTGGGAAGGGCCATACCGAATTGCACGAGTCCAGCGGTCCGGAGCATACAAGTTGGAGTCTCTCGAAGGGACCCTCATTCCATGAAGCTGTAATTTCGAAAACCTTCGGATGTATTACCAGTAGAGCCCCCAGGGGTCCTCGACGATTGGAAACACAATTCTCGTCCCCTTCTCATGTTAATTCATTCACAGTTCTCCTTTAATTATTCCATGCTCTTCCTGATATTGGGACGCTTGTAAACTTCAAGAAACCTGACCAAGCTCGGATGCCCGACAAAGTTTGGATGCCCGACCAAGCTCGGATGCCCCAGCCAAGTCTGGAACACTTCGCCACGTCGACGTCGAGCTCGGTCTCGATCTCCATCAAAGACCCCGACCAAGATCGGGATGCCCCACTGAGTCGACAGCGAGCCCAAGCTCCCTCGATCTCGGAAAGCATCACCAGGACGACAGCGAGCCCAAGCTTCCTCGACCTCGTGCTCGATCTCTCGACTAAGGTCGGGATGCCCCGCTGAGTCGACAGCGAGCCCAAGCTCCCTCGACCTCGGAAAGCGTCACCAGGTCAACAGCGAGCCCAAGCTCCCTCGACCTCGTGCTCGATCCCTCGACTAAGGTCGGGATGCCCTGCTGAGTCAACAATGAGCCTAAGCTCCCTCGACCTCGGAAAGCATCACCAGGTCGACAGCGAGCCCAAGCTCCCTCGACCTCGTGCTCGATCCCTCGACTAAGGTCGGAATGCCCCGCTGAGTCGACAGCAAGCCCAAGCTTCTTGTACCTCGGAAAGCGTCACCAGGTCGACAACGAGCCCAAGCTCCCTCGACCTCATGCTCGATCCCTCGACTAAGGTCGGGATGTCCCGTTGAGTCGACAGCGAGCCTAAGCTCTCTTGACCTTGGGAAGCGTCACCAGGTCGACAGCGAGCCCAAGCTCCCTCGACCTCGTGCTCGATCCGCCGACTAAGGTCGGGATGCCCCGCTGAGTCGACAGTGAGCCCAAGCTCCCTCGGCCTTGGGAAGACATTCGACGAAAGGATAGTACCTACGCGGACCCTCGTGGCATTCGATGGCGGGGTAGTACCTACGTGGACCCCCGTGGCGTTCGATGATGGGATAGTACCTATGCGGACCCCCGTGGCGTACGATCCAGGGACAGTACCAACGCGGACCCCCTAGCGTGCAGGCGCGCCCAAAGCGGACAACACCTCGTAGGGGACGTGGTATCCTTCTCTGCTCGGCCGGTGCAGGCTATGCTGTTGCGCAAGGTTCCGGCCAAAGCGCTATCCCCGCAACAGATGGTGCCACCTGTGGGAGCGGATTATAAGCCAAAGAACGCCACTGAAAGTCGATGTGGAGTGATTGATTATAACCCTATTTGATTTTAATGAGCTCAAAGCATTTGAGTATATCTTATGTTATACTAATGAATTCAATCTAGTGTTTCAGTTAAATATTTGTGAATTTATGTTTAAGTGTCTCTAGCTTTGGTTCAATACATTTTGGCTAAGTATGGAAATCAATTTGAACCAAAGTCTGAAGCTCGAGTCGACTCCGGAAGATTACGAGTCGACTCCAAGTGTATCAGAAGCACTGGCACAAGCTCGAGTCGACTCCGGCACATTACGAGTCGACTCTGACTGAGAACAGACAGCAGGACAGAAAGATAAATCTCAGACCCTGTCACCGAGTCGACTCCTGAAGAATTAGAGTCGACTCCGATGCTTGCCGAGTCGACTCCAGCAAAGTAAGAGTCGACTCCATGGAGTAACAGACAGAAAGACAGAGAAGTCGTTTTGGACTCTGAGAGCCGAGTCGACTCCCGAAGTACTCGAGTCGACTCCGACGGTTGGCAAGTCGACTCCTAAGGAAGCGCGAGTCAACTCTCAGAGGAATGCAAGACTAAAATCAGAGAGCCAACTTCGGTGTCTGAGAGCCGAGTCGACTCCAGCAAAGTCCGAGTCGACTCCGAGGCAGTTCAACTCCAAAGATAGAAGACCAGTATTTCGGTGTCTGAGAGCCGAGTCGACTCCAGCAAAGTCCGAGTCGACTCCAAGGCAGTTCAACTCCAAAGACAGAAGACCAGTATTTCAGTGTCTGAGAGCCGAGTCGACTCCCGCAAAGTCCGAGTCGACTCCGAGACAGTTCAAGTTCAAAGACAGAAGACCTGTCTTTCCGGCTCTGAGAGCCGAGTCGACTCCAAGAGAATCCGAGTCGACTCGAGGAAGTAAAACCAAAAGAATGATTTGTGGAATCCTGAAGAATGAGTCGTCTCCAGAAGGAAAAGTCATCTCCGGACATTAGCGAGTCGACTCCAGGTTCAGCCGAGTCGACTCCAGAACGGGACGACACTTTATTTCAAATTTTGAACAGTGGCCGAGTCGTCTCCAGTAAAGCTTGAGTAGACTCCAGCAACAGCCGAGTCGACTCCAGATCGAGCGAGTCGACTCCGATCCCAACGGACACTTTGTCAGGAGTTGCAGAGTGTGCAGAACGGCCATAAATGTGTGTCTAACGGCTAGTTTTCATTGGGGATGGCTTAAATAGCCAGAGTGAACAGTAATAGAGCAAGAGAGAGAGACTCCATTCAAAGCAAAAGAGATTTCCACCAACCAAAGCCTCTCAAGAGTAATTACAAGAGAAAGAAGGAAGAAGTGCATTGAAGTCTACTCTCCAACCGTCTTCCTCACATTCAAGGCTCTCCTCCTGACAGCAAATCTTCAGCACATTCAAGAGCAGTCAAAGAGTTTGAGAAGCCCCTTTCTCCACCTTCAAAAATCTGTTTGAGGGCTTCTAACTCTTCTTTGTTTATATTGTCTAAATACGCTTTTTAAGAAGCTTCCTTTTTACTTGTTTCAAACTGTTTTTCTTACTTGATTCAATCAGGGGATTGAATCAAGGGTGTTAAGGTTTGTTGGTGAGCCGAGGTTAAAACCAACGGTGTAAGGGTTTGATTGTGATCCCGGAAAAACGATCGGGTGGTTCTAGTCAGTGAGCCTGTGAAAACCGACCGAGTTTGTTGTGATCTCGTAAAACAACAAGTTGGGTTGTGAGCTTGTAAAACAACCGGCTGTAATCCGAGGGATTATAGTGAACTCCCAAGTGAGGCTACGGGAGTGGACGTAGGAGCAAGGGTTAGCTCCGAACCACTATAAAATCTCTTGTGTTTGTGATTGTTTCATTGTCTCTTCCTTTCCCTTCATCCACTGCATATAGTAACTAATTAATCCACTTGCAATAAGTTTTAATTAGTTACTCACAAGGTTTTTAATTGCAATAATTACTTTAAACCCAATTCACCCCCCCACTCTTGGGTTGTCTTTTTGGGCAACAAGTGGTATCAGAGCTAGAACTCTTCTACCAAAAGAGTAAAAGATCAAAATGACAACCCCATTTGGATCTTCTCATATTGAGGACCAGTCCACCCATAGACCTCCATTCTTCAATGGAACCGACTACTCATATTGGAATGCTAGGATGAGAATATTTATCCAAGCACAAGACTATGAGATGTGGACCACCATACTTAATGGACCATACATCCCATCAATTTTTGTAGAGGGTGTTACTATACCCAAACTTGAAAAGGATTGGGATGACAATGATATTAGGAAGGCACAACTAAATGCCAAAGCAATGAATGTGCTTTATTGTGCTTTAGACCGAAATGAATTCAATAGAGTCTCTACTTGCAATTCTGCAAAAGAGATATGGGATAGACTTGAAGTGACCCACGAGGGCACGAATCAAGTAAAAGAATCTAAAATAAATATACTAGTTCATAAGTATGAATTATTTAAGATGGATTCTAATGAAACTATCACTTGCATGTTTACTAGATTTACTGATATTGTCAATGGCCTAAAAAGCCTTGGCAAAAATTATACTAACAGTGACCTTGTCAGGAAAATTCTTCGATGTTTGTCAAGGTCATGGGAGGCCAAGGTTACGGCAATCCAAGAAGCCAAGGACTTGAACAAGCTTCCTCTTGAGGAGCTTCTTGGATCCCTAATGACGCACGAGCTCATAATGAAACAACACAGCTGTTGCCCAGATAGACAACCCAAGAGGGGGGGGTGAATTGGGTTTTAAAATTAACTTAGATATTTAAAAACTTATGGATGATTAATTAAAAACTATTGTAAGTTATTTAATTAATGCTAAGTGCTGTGAGTGATGTGAGAGGAAGAAGATAAGAGTCAATCAATCACAAACACAAGATTTTATAGTGGTTCGGAGCTAACCCTTGCTCCTACGTCCACTCCCCAAGTCACACTTGGGAATTTCACTATAACTCCCTTGGATTACAGCCGGTTGTTTTACAAGCTCACAACCAAACTTGTTGTTTTACGAGCTCACAACGAACTCGGTCGGTTTTTCCAGGCTCACCGACTAGAACCAACCCCGATTGTTTTCCCGGGCTCACAATCAAACCCTTACACACGTTGGTTTTAAACCGGCTCACCAACCAACCTCAATCCCCTTGATTCAATCCCCCGATTGAACCAAGTAAATACAAGTAGAAGAAAGAAAACAGAAAAACAAGCTTCTCAAAAAGCAGATATAAAACAGTATGAACAAAGAGGAGTTTAGAAGCCCTCAAACGCTTTTAAGCTGGTGAAGAGGTAAGGCTTCTGGAACTTCGGTCTCCTTTTGAAAGAGTGGTCGACTTGAATGCAGGAGGAGGAAGCTTTGATTGTTGGGAAGAAGTAGTTGGATGCAGTTATTGCAGATCTTCCCCTTTTTCGTTGAAGAGCACTTGCAGAGCTTGAAAGCTTGAATGCTTGGAGTGGAATGTGTGTTCTCTGCCTTGCTACAGTCTTCTGTGGCTATTTAAGCCAACCCTCACGGAAACTAGCCGTTACACTGCTTTTTCTGCCCGTTCTGCACACTCTGCGCAGCCTGACAATGTGACCGTTGGTGGGTTGGAGTCGACTCGCGCGATCAGGAGTCGACTCGGCTGTAGCGGGAGTCGACTCAAGCTTTTCCGGAGTCGACTCGGCAACTGTTCCAAATTTGAATTAAAGTTGCCGTCACGACTGGGAGTCGACTCGTCTTGACCCAGAGTCGACTCGCCAACTTCTGGAGCTGACCTGGCAATTTTGGAGTCGGCTCATCCACTGAAGTCCGTGGATCCAATTTTGAATTTTGTCCACTCGAGTCGACTCGACTGTCCTGGGAGTCGACTCGAATCTCAGAGCCCGAACTCCCGATTCTCTATCTTTTGGCTCATCCAGTCTTGGAGTCGACTCGAACTTCCTTGGAGTCGACTCGGCTCTCAGTTTCCGAAAGTTGGTCTTCTGCCTTTTGACGTGAAGCTTGTCTCGGAGTCGACTCGAGCTGTCTGTGAGTCGACTCGAATCTCAGAGGCAGTAACATGGTCTTCTGTCTGTTGATGGTCGCTCAGTCTCGGAGTCGACTCGCGTACTGCGGGAGTCGACTCGAATCTCAGAGTCCGAAAATCGTTCTCTGACTTTTTCTTTGTGTTCCTCTGAGAGTCGACTCTCACCTTCTTTGGAGTCGACCTGCCAACCATCGGAGTCGACTCGCGTTCCACTGGAGTCGACTCGAATCTCAGACCCGAAAACTGCTCTCTGACTTTTCTTTGTGTTCCTCTTGGAGTCGACTCTTACTACCCTGGAGTCGACTCGTTGAACATTGGAGTCGACTCGCGCACTTCAGGAGTCGACTCGTTGACAGGTTCTGAGATGAGGCTTTCTGTTCTTCTTTCTGTTCTCAGTCGGAGTCGACTCGTACTAATTTGGAGTCGACTCGAGCTCGTGCCAGTGAACTTGATACGCTTGGAGTCGACTCGTGATACTCGGGAGTCGACTCGAGTCTCAGACATTGGTTCATGCAGACTTCTTAACTTATCCAAAATACTATGAACCAAGTCTTGAGACACTTGGACAGAATTTTCACTGAAACACTCAATTGAATTCATTAGTAATCAAAAGATATACTCAAATGCTTTGAGCTCATCAAAATCAAATGGGGTTTTAATCAATCACTCCACAATCTCCCCCTTTTTGATGATGACAAAACTTTGAGTATATGTAAAATGACTTGCTCAATAAATAATGAAATAAAATCCATAAATGAATTCAAATGTCTGATAATTTAATTTATCCAAGTTTGAAAGGAGTGAAACAATAAATTTCGGAGTTAAAGCTCCCCCTTTCATTTGGAATTATATAAGCCTTCATATTATGCAATCAATTGTTTGGCTTATATGTCATTAATGATTTAGCTTGATTAAAATTCAGATTCTCCCCCTCAACATATGCATTCAACTATGTTTTGATTTTCTGAATTTCCTTTTCATGTTTTGAAGTATTTGAACTGAAATTTTGGTTTTTAGAGGAAAAATCTGTCAATTTGTTCTCGAGTAGGATTCAGCTAATCTCCGAATATCCCTTGAATAGATTCTGGAGATTACTCCATTAGGAGCCCCAAAAGAGAGATAATGAGCCTCGAGGTACCGAATCCACTTAGAACAAATTTGTGTGTGTTTTTAAGAGTTTATCTTTTTATTTATTTTCATTGATTTCTTTTACATATTTTATCCATATTTCTCCCCTTTTACATATTTTATACATATTTCTCCCCCTTTTTGTCATCATATCAAAAGGAGGTAATCACACACAATCAATGGCACAACCAATCATCAAATGGCACATAATTGAAGATAAAATGTCTACTCATTGTATTGATATGAATGTGAATACATTTGAGCATACAATAAGTAAAGCAAAACAAGACAAAAACACAACTCAAACACATCTATGTCCTCCTCGAGGATGAAGCTCCCCCTCTCGAGGATGCATCTCCTCCTCTGGAGGATGTGGCACCTCCTCTCGAGGATGGTGCTCCTCCTCTCAATCGGCTCTGCTCCATGAGGAGGGTGACTGCATCTGTGACATGGCCAAGCTGTGTGATGATAGACGTGGTGGCTCTGCTATGTGTAGTGGAGAGCTCTGTCACCGACGCCTGAAGCGCAGTCACCGACGTCTGAAGTGTGTCCAACTTGTCGATGAGCACATTCGACAAGCGCTCGGCCCCCTGGGTGGTGGTGCTCATGTCCTTCCGGATGTCATCGCGCATCTTCCGAGTGATGCCCGTGACTTCACTCATACTGGAGGACTGACCCTGGACCAAACTCCGGACATTGTAGATCTCTTCCCGTACACGAGCCGTCATGTCAGTCACGGCTGTCAAGGAAGGGACCAACTGAGAAGATACGGGTGCAGGAGTGGGAGCAGGCACCGCACCTCGGAGCTCCCGAAGCAGCTCGTCCCTCAGATCTCGGACGATCTCCTGCCGCAGCTTCCGAAGCTGCTCAGGATCAATCCGGACCTCCATAGATGGTGGAGCCGAGGAGGAAGGTCCGGCGGAGGTGGTAGGAGCAGGAGGAGTGGATGGAAGATCTGGATGGTCTGGATAGTCGGAATCGGGCTCAGGACTGGGAGAAGGTCTGGTGGTCTGAGTGGTGAGGGTAGACTTCCTAACCCAGATCCCTTCTCTCTTCCGAAACCCCATCCTGTGCATGGTCCCCGTACACAAGCGATCTGTCCATCGCAATGCACGAGAGGGTTCCCTCTCAGGAATGGGAATCTCGTACTCCCTAAAGAGAAGAGTAAAAATCATGCCGTATGGGAGGGTGAGCCTAGGTCTATCTAGGGGCTCACACATATACCTATAGATGAGTTTGGGGAAGTTGACCGGGGTGTCCTGAAGAATGTAAGACATAATAGCTAGGTCCCTCTCATTTACAAAATCAAATCTTTCTGTCTTAGGGAAGACGGACCTGGACAGAATACTCAAAAGGATTCTCACTTCAATAGGAAGTGAGCTAGCAGATACCTCGTCTAGGGGGGACTGAGGTGGATGCCCTAAGACGACCGTAAGGGCCTCAACTCTATCCTCAGGGTGTGCGGGAGCCACCCCTACTAATGGAAGATGGAGGATGTGGGCAATAAGATCCTCCGTGACACGCAAAGGGACACCGGCTACTGTGCCCTTGATACCTCCATCTCCCCGATGGACGGTACCGTAGAACTCTTGAACAAGGCCTGGATATGTGGGAAGGTCCAAAGTGAGGAAGTACTCTAGGCCCTGGGCTCTAAGCCTATCACCTATGGTGAACCCTTCCCGGGAGAGATAGTCAAAGTCGACATACCTCCCGGTGGTGACGGCTTTCCCGGCCAATGGCCTCACGGGAACCGCCCTAGGCGGGGAACGAGCCGGAGGTGGTTGCCTCGCGGGATCGTGCCGCGCCTTGGAGCGCCGCTCGGGACCGGCCTCGGGACGGGACCTCTTCCTAACCACGGTCTTACGAGGCATCTTGACCTAAACGGGAAGAAACACCTAAAGGACGGAGAAAGGTCGACGGAGGAGACTCGGGACGGACCGGAGACGACCTAGGAACGGACGAAAAACCCTAAGAACCGGTGAAAAATCGACCGAACAGAGGTTGGAGACGATCAGGGACGACCTAGGAGTCGGCTCTAGGGCTTTTTGAACAGTGGCGGCTTGAAAGAAAAGTGTTTGCGAAACGACAAACCTAGGGTTAAAAAGTCGGATCCCGACTGCGAGTCGACTCCCCTGAGTCGCGAGTCGACTCGACCTCGAGTCGACTCCAGAATATGCGCGAGTCGACTCTCCTTATGCGCCTGTAGACTTCGAGTCGACTCCCGACAATATGCGAGTCGACTCCCCCTCAGCTGCCATCTTTGCGAGTCGACTCCCGCAAATGCGCGAGTCGACTCCCCCTTAGGAGCCGGCTCTGAAACTTACTCGAGTCGTCTCTAACCTTGGCACGCACCTAAAAATCATGCTATAACCGTGCCAAATGAGGAAAAATCACCTAATTGGGATCTGATTTGATGATCATTGAATAGAAACTCTATTTTAACCATATTCTAATCATCAAAATCAATTAATCTAGTGGAAACTCCCACTAGGATGGATCAATCACTCCTAATCCCCTTCTAAGCACACTAAACCTCTCTTCACTTAGGGGTTTTGTAAAAATATCTGCTAATTGATTATCAGTACAAACAAATTGGAGTGACACATCACCATTCAATACATGATCTCTTATGAAGTGATGTCTTATCTCAATGTGTTTAGTTCTTGAATGTTGAATTGGATTTTTAGTTAGATTTATGGCACTTGTATTATCACAATTAATGGGGATTTTATCTTGTTTAATGCCATAATCTTCTAATTGTTGTTTAATCCACAAGATTTGAGCACAACAACTCCCGACTGCCACATATTCAGCTTCTGCAGTGGATAATGCAACCGAGTTTTGTTTCTTGCTAAACCATGAGATTAGGTTTTCTCCTAGAAACTGACACGACCCGCTGGTACTTTTTCTATCAAGCTTACATCCAGCGAAGTCTGAATCTGTGTACCCTATTAAGTTTAGGCTAGATTCTTTAGAGTACCATAGCCCTATGTTCTTAGTTCCTATTAAGTATTTAAATATTCTCTTAACTGCAGCTAGGTGTGATTCTTTAGGATTAGCCTGATATCTAGCACACATGCACACACTAAACATAATATCAGGTCTACTTGCAGTAAGATACAGTAAAGATCCTATCATACCTCTATAAAGTTTTTGATCTACAGATTTACCTGATTCATCTTGGTCTAACTTACATGATGAGCTCATGGGGGTGCTGATTGACTTGTTTCCCTCCATATCAAACTTCTTGAGCATCTCCTTGATATATTTTGCTTGATTGATGAAGATGCCTCCTTCAGATTGTTTGATTTGAAGCCCGAGGAAGTAGTTCAGCTCTCCCATCATGCTCATCTCAAACTCACTCTGCATCAAATCAGCAAATTCCTCGCAGAGGCGATTGTTAGTAGCACCGAAAATGATATCATCAACATAAATCTGTACTAATAACATATCTCTATTTTGCTTTTTCAGAAATAATGTTGTGTCTACATTTCCCCTAGAGAATTCATGTTCCAATAGAAATTTGCTAAGTCTCTCATACCATGCTCTAGGTGCTTGTTTTAAACCATAAAGTGCTTTGTTCAGTTTATACACATGATTAGGGTATTGATGATTTTCAAAACCAGGAGGTTGTTCTACATACACTTCCTCATTAATATACCCATTTAAGAATGCACTTTTTACATCCATTTGATATAGTTTGAAGTCCTTAGAGCATGCATATGCTAATAAAAGTCTAATAGCCTCAAGTCTAGCTACGGGAGCAAAGGTTTCATCAAAATCTATGCCTTCTTCTTGATTATAACCCTTTGCTACTAGTCTAGCCTTATTCCTTATAACAATTTCATTTTCATCTAGCTTATTTTTATATATCCATTTTGTACCTATTATTGGATATTCAGAAGGTCTCTCTACTAGATCCTGTTGGGAACCCGCCCATGCCGCTGATATTTCAAAAATTTCAGATGGCAGCGGAATCGGCATGCACGGGTTCGACGTTCATCGCATGAACGCTTGTTTCGAGACCTTTCGTAATTAGGTAAGAATTAAAACTTTTAGAACTAATAGGAAGATCAAATCTTCACCTTGCGCGGGTAGATGATCACCGCGAATCTGAATTCGTGGTTTTGGAAGAAGGTTCGTTTGAAGCCGTTCAAACGTCCGGCCTCTACGGGTATCCACACGAAGTAGAGAACCGATCAAAGCTTTCTTGTCTTTCCGGGGTGCTAGCTCCCTTGCAAAGACTCCTTTGATGGCTGATCTCTTCTCTTTCTTTCAACTCTTGAAAGTGCTTGAGAGGAGGAAGAAGAAGAAGGAACTCAAGGAAGAAGAACACAGCTTCTGCAGCCTTCTTTCTTTTCCCTGCATTGGAAGAAGGATTGGAGGAAGAGGAAGACGCCAACGCTTGGACCTTGCTCTTCCTTTGCTTGCGGCTGAACCAAGAGAGGAGAGGGGAGGGTGGCGGCAGCAAGAGGAGGATGAAAAGCTCTCTTAGGGCGCCGGCCTCTAGTCCTCTTTAAAAAGGGATTGGAGCTCCTAACTTTTAGGAGTTCCAATGACAACCTACCAAATAAGAAGGGGGCGCCGGCCCTAGCTCCTCTCTTCTTGTCGCCCCAAGCATTTGGAGAGGGGCTGATGCCCCTCTTAGTTGGTTAACCTAATCCTCTTCCAAAGAGGATTAGGTGCCTCTCTCATGGTTTCATCCTAATCTAATTAGGATTGGCCAAATTGGGTTCAATCTATGCTAGTCCTAATCCAATTAGGACTTGAATGAACCATGACTCAATTGAACTCTTCAATCCTAATCCAATTAGGAGTCATGTTGATTCATTAGATTAATAATTAATTTAGACTTAAGGAATCCTAATCCAATTAGGATTTGTTTAATTTTAGTCCTAATCTAATTAGGACTCTATTTGAATCCGAAGTCCTAATCCAATTAGGATTTCTAGGAATCCTACTCCAAGTAGGAATCCAATTTTAATTCAAAACTCCTAATCTCATTAGGATTGAGGAATCCTATTCCAAGTAGGAATCCCAGTCCTAATCCAATTAGAACTCTAGGTATCCTACCCAAAGTAGGATTCTTGTTTTAAGTCCAATTAATTAATTCCTTTTTCCTTCTTCAACTTCTTATCAATCAAATTGATTTCTTGTGATTCCTAATCACGATTTCAACCATCGGATCGGTCAATACTTCTAGTGTGTGTGACCCCATAGGTTCTATTCTGACTGGTAGTGAGATATATTGTGATCTCTATCACTATATCATTGAAAACTCCTTTCAATGGGTTGGAACGATTCCAACTCAACTCATTAGGGTTTATCGATCATCAAGATAATCCCTATGAGTCCCACCATCCACCAGTGACACCTAGCAGCATGTAGTGGCTACCCAGCAGAATGGAATGATGAACCTCTAGGTGCAGTTAACATGTGATACAATCCTACTATCGTGGATCCCTACAGGACGGAGGTCATGGACAACTCGTCAAACCCCATCGTCTGTCATATGTCAAGATTTATTCGACTCGAGTTCGATAGTGAAAAACTCTTTCTCCACTGTGCATACTGCCCCGGCCGAGGTCTTACGAACTCAGTCTTATAAATCACATAGGATCTCTCCTTATCTATCAAGGTCGATAGATTCCATATAGGTGCATACCCTACTCCTACAGTGAACTTACTGCAGCCAATCTACACTGCATGGACCCATATGGCTAGAGACCATGTATGTGTGCAGTCAAACTACAATAACCTCACTGTGAGTAGCCGAAGCACCGCAGGTCAAAGGACCAGTCACACTACTGCAACATCAAGCAAGTCACTGACGAGTGGATAGACATCCAAGTGACTTCTTGTATTGGTCACGCTCAGTACCCTTGTTCTCTAACAAGCACCTGCACTATCACTTCAGTGTCCCTACACTGTGGACTCAAGTCTCGTCCATCCAGAAGGAGAGTGATCTGTGCACTGATCGGATCGATCACCGTCCTCGTGATGATCCTTTGATCAGGAGCATTTAGAAATTAATCACCAATGATACATGGCTCAAATTCTCAACTCTTGAGAATATGTATCATCATCTTATTAATTTCTTGGACGATTCATAGACACATAAACAATATGAATGAAAAAGATGCCTTTTATTTATTCAATAATAAATAGTCAAGTACAAAATTATGTCCCTAGAATCAACAATGTGTCAGCCAAATTGGCTTCTAGGGCATACATCTAACAATCTCCCACTTGCACTAAAGCCAATTGGTCATATATCTTAGGCCCATCTTCTCAAGGTGGGCTTCAGTCTTTTGCTGACTCAGCTGCTTAGTGAAAGGGTCTGCCACGTTATCCGCGGAGTCTACTCTCTGCACCTCTACATATTTCTTCTCCACATAGTTGCGTATGAGGTGAAAGCGCCGCTCTATATGCTTAGACTTCTGATGAGACCTTGGCTCCTTAGCAAGGGCTATGGCGCCATTGTTATCGCAGTAGAGTGTTATGGCATCTGATGTCATCACATCCAGCTCTGCAATGAATTTCTTGAACCAGAAGCCTTCCTTAGCAGCTTCAGAGGCGGCGATGTATTCGGCTTCCATAGTCGAATCAGCAATGATCGGTTGTTTAGAACTCTTCCAATTCACTGTACCACCATTGCACAAGAACACGTATCCAGATGTTGACTTCCTGTCATCGACATCAGTCATGAAGTCTGAATCTGTGTACCCTTCTACCTTTAACTCTGATGATCCTCCAAAAACCAAGAATAAATCTTTAGTTCTTCTCAAGTACTTAAGAATATTCTTCACAGCTGTCCAGTGTTCTTCACCTGGATTCGACTGATATCTGCTTGTGACACTCACAGCAAGAGCTATATCAGGTCGTGTACATAGCATGGCATACATGAGGCTTCCTATTGCCGATGCATAAGGAATCTTGCTCATGCGTTGAATCTCCTCAGATGTGTTGGGGCACATCTTCTTGGAGAGATGAATTCCATGCCTTAGGGGTAAGAGACCCCTCTTGGAGTTTTCCATGCTGAACCTCTTCAGCACCTCCTCTATGTATATTTTCTGTGACAGGCCAAGCATCCTTTTAGATCTATCTCTATAGACCTTTATTCCCAAAATATAGGATGCTTCCCCAAGGTCTTTCATGGAGAATTCTTTTGACAACCAGACCTTGACCGAGGTTAGCATGGGAATATCATTCCCAATCAGGAGAATGTCATCTACGTACAGTACGAGAAAAACGACAGCACTCCCACTAACCTTTTTATAAACACATGGTTCCTCCTCGTTTTTGATGAAATCAAACGTTTTGATTGCATCATCGAAACGAGTGTTCCAACTCCGAGAGGCTTGCTTTAGTCCATAGATGGACCTTTGCAGCTTGCAGACCTTGTGATCTCCATCACTGGAAGTGAAACCCAAAGGCTGTTCCATATAGATATCTTCATCAAGATATCCATTCAGGAAAGCAGTTTTCACATCCATCTGCCAGATTTCATAATCATGAAATGCTGCAATGGCAAGCAATGTTCGGATGGATTTTAGCATGGCTACAGGTGAAAAGGTCTCCTGATAGTCAATGCCTTCGCGCTGACTATACCCTTTCGCCACAAGCCTTGCCTTATAGGTCTCTACCTCTCCATCCGAACCTATCTTCCTTTTGTAGATCCATTTGCATCCAATAGGTACAATACCTTCTGGTGGATCTACTAAGGTCCAGACTTGGTTGGAATGCATGGAGTCTATCTCTGACTTCATAGCTTCCAGCCATTTCTCGAAATCGATATCAGATATCGCCTCGTTGTAGGTTTTGGGATCCTGTATGTGATCCCTATCTCCCACTAGGAACATTTCCTCAGTATCCTCTTCAAGTATACCTAAGTATCTATCGGGAGGATGGGAGACCCTACTAGATCTACGAGGTGGTCGAGGGACATCGTGTACTGGCTCTGTATGAATGGGTTCTATAGGATCCATGACTCGTTGCTTTTCAGAGACTTTCTCTTCAAGCTCAATTTTCCTCCCACTGCCTCTATCAAGGATAAACTGATTTTCCAAGAAGATGGCATGACGGCTCACAAACACATTGTGATCCTCTGAGACGTAAAAATTGTATCCTAATGACTCTTTAGGATATCCTATAAAACGAGCACTTATGGTCCTAGCCTCTAACTTGTCCGCCTGTAGTCGCTTGACGTGGGCCGGACATCCCCAAATCTTGAGATGACCCAGACTTGGTTTCTTACCATGCCATATCTCATACGGTGTGGTAGGAATGGATTTAGAGGGAACTCTATTCAATAAATAAATCGCTGTGAGTAAGGCATCTCCCCAAAGGAACATAGGTAAATCAGTGAAGCTCATCATGGGCCTGATCATATCCAATAGGGTCCGATTTCTCCTCTCTGACACCCCGTTGAGTTGAGGTGTACCCGGAGGTGTCCATTGTGAGACTATGCCGTTTTCTTTGAGATAGTCCCGGAATTCCCCACTAAGGTATTCTCCTCCCCGATCTGATCGAAGAGCTTTAAGAGGTTTTCCAGTTTGTTTTTCTACTTCATTCTTGAACTCTTTGAACTTTTCAAAGGATTCAGACTTGTGTCTCATAAGATACACATACCCATACCGTGAATAATCATCGGTAAAGGTAATGAAGTAAGAATAACGTCCCCTGGCTAGCACATCGAATGGGCCACATACATCTGTATGTACTAGGGTAAGTATTTCAGTGGTCCTCTCCCCATGTCCTACAAAGGGTAGTCTAGCCATCTTTCCTTGAAGACAGGACTCGCAAACTGGATATGACTCGGAAGTCAATGAGCCTAAGAGCCCATCTTTATCCATTTTGTTCATTCTATCTTCTCCAATATGGCCAAGTCTGAGGTGCCACAAATATCTTTGGTTTATCTCATCTCTGGATCTTTTGGATCCTTTGGCACTCACATCTTGCTCGGTAACATTCACAGATACATCCATATGTAAATGATAGAGACTGTCAATCATGAAACCGCGTGCGACTATTTTATTTCTTAAATAAATAGAACAGCAGTCTTTGTCAAATGTAAAAACATGACCTTCCTGTGCTAGACATGAAACAGAAATCAAATTTCTGCTAGCAACAGGTACATAATAGCGTCTCTAAGTATTAAACTAAATCCAGACGGTAGTCGCAGATGGTAGGTGCCTACAGCCACAGCAGCAACTTTTGCCCCGTTGCCAACCCGAAGGGTTACCACACCTTCCGCCAGCCTTCTACTTTTCTTTAGACCCTGCATGGTAGTGCACAAATGAGCACTAGAACCAGAATCTATAACCCAACTAGAAGTAGAAGAAACCGTTAGATTAGTTTCAATAATGAGCAAGTCTATACCTTCTGAAGGTGTGTCACCTTTCTTGTTCTTCAGGCTCTCGAGGTATGAAGGACAGTTTCTCTTCCAGTGGCCTTCGACATTGCAGTGGAAACATTTTCCTTTGTTGTTAGCCTTTTTCTTTTGAACTTCCTTCTTTGGCTTCTTGTCTTTCTTCTGCTTCTTTGTAGGCTTCTTTTTCTTCCAAGTAGACTTTCTCTTGGAACCAGAAGTCAACTCAGCAGCGAGGACATTGCCCCTTGAACCTTTCAAGGCTCCCTCAGCAGTTACCAACATGTTGATTAGTTCAGTCTTAGTGCATTCAATCTTATTCATGTGGTAGTTTACTATAAACTGACCAAATGAATCAGAAAGTGACTGTAGGATCAAATCCACTTGCAATTCCTTGTGCATGTCCATACCGAGCTTCTCAAGCTCCTCTAGGTCCTTGATCATGGTCAGACCGTGATCATGGACAGACTGCCCTTCGCGCATCTTCGCTTTGAAAAGCCTCTTGGACACTTCAAAACGAGCTGTGCGACTCTGCTCACCATACAACTCTTGTAGGTGTGCCAGTATGTCCCTAGCAGTCTTTATATTTTCATGCTGACATTGGAGTTCATTAGACATAGATGCCATCATATAGCATTTTACTCTAATGTCATCGTCCAACCACTTTTTATGCATCTCACGCTGAACATCAGTGGGACGTGCTGGTAATGTGGGGATATCTGAATCGAGTATATAGCCTATCTTCTCACAGTCCAAAACTATTATGAGATTTCTAAGCCAGTCCTTGTAATTGGTTCCGGTCAGTCGGTTGGTCTCAAGAATACGGGTCAAAGGGTTTGAAGCCGACATTGTATCTGCAGAGAGTAAAGATTCTAGTTAGACTCTTGTACTTGATCCTAATCTGTCCTAAGGTCTTTTAGAACAAATATGACTCCCACTATTTTCTCGAATTCCTCACACTCCCCTGGTAGGAAAACGGAAATCCCACACGACTAGGGTTTCTAGTGGGTACTGCGGTCCCACCAATTCACATGCCACCTCACCTAACAGTTATTGGTGACACATAGATGGATGAGTGTACAACTCTTGTACAATGCTTCTCAAGCATGTTGCAGTGCAACTTGGTCTCTAAGCCATGAAGACCTCACCTAACAGTTATTGGTCCCATTTCTTAGTTAAGTCAGACCCACCGTATAACCGTAGGAATAAAGTCGTCATTGGGTCCTCACCTAACAGTTATTGGTGCCCAACCCCACCTTTACCCTACAACATCTCATGTCTATAGAGAGGTCCAGCCCCCCAATACAACTTGACCACTGTATCCAGCCGAGACAAGTCAACATCAGAAAGGCCTTAGCAGCTCTACTACAGTGGAAGACCTATTGACTTAATATTGGTTAATCAGGTCTTAGTGTTTGCAACTTGAGCCTTTCATAAGAGGTAATCGAACAATTGGCCAGGTAAGCAGGTGGGAGGCTCCCCTTACTCAGAGAGTAAGGTCCTAATTAAGTAACCACCTTTCATGCTTTCCTAGACACCAATTAGATCAATTAATCTAATATGACTTGCTCATGTCGGTTCACTCTCGACTTGATTGAGGAGGTTTTGATTTAGGTCTCAATTGGGTTTGCTACATCACATGTAGACCTATCTACCCGACTCTCATTCACATCACATGCAAACGGCGCATTGCAGGCAGTTATAATCGCGGCAATAATTAAAGCTAAACTTTAACTAGGTGATGATCATGGATTCTAATTAGGTCGTATTACAAGCACATGCACATCAATCGATCAAGTGGTCTTCAACTCTTGAATTGATTCCAAGCTTCCTTGATTCGATCCTTGATCAACTCTTGATCCCATCGCCATCAACCGCTTAGATCACCTTTCATCTCATGCCTTTGCTTCAACTTGATCGTTGATGTACATCACATCACAGAAATACAACCAGATGTAAAATAAAAATAAAAATAATTTACATCTCCTTTTAGGAGGCACGCAGGCCTCTCAAAACATCAAATAAGATGCATGCAAGCATCTGAAAAATTACATGACATCGCAGATCACATCGCAGGTCATTACATTTGATACCAAAAGGGGTTGAATCCTATGATCATCACCGTATGCTACAATTATAATTTCAGATCTGAAAACTAAGTGATTATATCATGACATAGGTCGCTGATCATGCTAATCATGATTCTAAACTTTGTAATCCCATTAACAATGCAATTAGAATCATCTTTTTATCACATAAAAATCAGCATGTAAAAAATCAGCACCCCTGAAAAAATCTGCATGCAGAATTTTTCAGCATGCATGATCATTTAATTTTCAGATCTAATATGCCTTTAGATATTTAATTCTTACCTTAATCTACGAAGCCTAGGCTCTGATACCACTGTTGGGAACCCGCCCATGCCGCTGATATTTCAAAAATTTTAGATGGCAGCGGAATCGGCATGCACGGGTTTGACGTTCATCGCATGAACGCTTGTTTCGAGACCTTTCGTAATTAGGTAAGAATTAAAACTTTTAGAACTAATAGGAAGATCAAATCTTCACCTTGCGCGGGTAGATGATCACCGCGAATCTGAATTCGTGGTTTTGGAAGAAGGTTCGTTTGAAGCCGTTCAAACGTCCGGCCTCTACGGGTATCCACACGAAGTAGAGAACCGATCAAAGCTTTCTTGTCTTCCCGGGGTGCTAGCTCCCTTGCAAAGACTCCTTTGATGGCTGATCTCTTCTCTTTCTTTCAACTCTTGAAAGTGCTTGAGAGGAGGAAGAAGAAGAAGGAACTCAAGGAAGAAGAACACAGCTTCTGCAGCCTTCTTTCTTTTCCCTGCGTTGGAAGAAGGATTGGAGGAAGAGGAAGACGCCAACGCTTGGACCTTGCTCTTCCTTTGCTTGCGGCTGAACCAAGAGAGGAGAGGGGAGGGTGGCGGCAGCAAGAGGAGGATGAAAAGCTCTCTTAGGGCGCCGGCCTCTAGTCCTCTTTAAAAAGGGATTGGAGCTCCTAACTTTTAGGAGTTCCAATGACAACCTACCAAATAAGAAGGGGGCGCCGGCCCTAGCTCCTCTCTTCTTGTCGCCCCAAGCATTTGGAGAGGGGCTGATGCCCCTCTTAGTTGGTTAACCTAATCCTCTTCCAAAGAGGATTAGGTGCCTCTCTCATGGTTTCATCCTAATCTAATTAGGATTGGCCAAATTGGGTTCAATCTATGCTAGTCCTAATCCAATTAGGACTTGAATGAACCATGACTCAATTGAACTCTTCAATCCTAATCCAATTAGGAGTCATGTTGATTCATTAGATTAATAATTAATTTAGACTTAAGGAATCCTAATCCAATTAGGATTTGTTTAATTTTAGTCCTAATCTAATTAGGACTCTATTTGAATCCGAAGTCCTAATCCAATTAGGATTTCTAGGAATCCTACTCCAAGTAGGAATTCAATTTTAATTCAAAACTCCTAATCTCATTAGGATTGAGGAATCCTATTCCAAGTAGGAATCCCAGTCCTAATCCAATTAGAACTCTAGGTATCCTACCCGAAGTAGGATTCTTGTTTCAAGTCCAATTAATTAATTCCTTTTTCCTTCTTCAACTTCTTATCAATCAAATTGATTTATTGTGATTCCTAATCACGATTTCAACCATCGGATCGGTCAATACTTCTAGTGTGTGTGACCCCATAGGTTCTATTCTGACTGGTAGTGAGATATATTGTGATCTCTATCACTATATCATTGAAAACTCCTTTCAATGGGTTGGAACGATTCCAACTCAACTCATTAGGGTTTATCGATCATCAAGATAATCCCTATGAGTCCCACCATCCACCAGTGACACCTAGCAGCATGTAGTGGCTACCCAGCAGAATGGAATGATGAACCTCTAGGTGCAGTTAACATGTGATACAATCCTACTATCGTGGATCCCTACAGGACGGAGGTCATGGACAACTCGTCAAACCCCATCGTCTGTCATATGTCAAGATTTATTTGACTCGAGTTCGATAGTGAAAAACTCTTTCTCCACTGTGCATACTGCCCCGACCGAGGTCTTACGAACTCAGTCTTATAAATCACATAGGATCTCTCCTTATCTATCAAGGTCGATAGATTCCATATAGGTGCATACCCTACTCCTACAGTGAACTTACTGCAGCCAATCTACACTGCATGGACCCATATGGCTAGAGACCATGTATGTGTGCAGTCAAACTACAATAACCTCACTGTGAGTAGCCGAAGCACCGCAGGTCAAAGGACCAGTCACACTACTGCAACATCAAGCAAGTCACTGACGAGTGGATAGACATCCAAGTGACTTCTTGTATTGGTCACGCTCAGTACCCTTGTTCTCTAACAAGCACCTGCACTATCACTTCAGTGTCCCTACACTGTGGACTCAAGTCTCGTCCATCCAGAAGGAGAGTGATCTGTGCACTGATCGGATCGATCACCGTCCTCGTGATGATCCTTTGATCAGGAGCATTTAGAAATTGATCACCAATGATACATGGCTCAAATTCTCAACTCTTGAGAATATGTATCATCATCTTATTAATTTCTTGGACGATTCATAGACACATAAACAATATTAAATGAAAAAGATGCCTTTTATTTATTCAATAATAAATAGTCAAGTACAAAATTATGTCCCTAGAATCAACAATGTGTCAGCCAAATTGGCTTCTAGGGCATACATCTAACAGATCCCACACTTTGTTCCTAGTAAATTGGTTTAGTTCTTCTTGCATTGCATTTATCCAATTTACATCATTCTCGGCTTCTTCTATATGTTTGGGCTCAAAGTGTGAAACAAAAGCTAGATGGTTATTCAAATTTCTAAGGGATGCTCTAGTCCTAACCGGTTGAGATGGATCATCTAGAATGAGTTCCTTAGGATGCCCGTGAGCATACCTCCAAGCTTTTGTTAACCCATGATCCACAATAGGCTCTTGGCTTGATGATGCTTCTTCAATCAATTTTTGATTATCATCTTGTAATCCCATCTCATCTATCTTTTCTTCAAGTATTTCAATATCATCATCAAAATTAACCTTCTTACTAGATGAGATGTCACTAGAGTCATCAAAAACAACATGTATAGATTCTTCTATAACTAGGGTTCTTTTATTAAAGACTCTATAGGCTTTACTAGTTGTAGAATAACCTAAGAATATTCCTTCATCAGATTTAGGATCAAATTTTCCTAGATTATCTTTCCCATTATTATGGACAAAACACCTAAATCCAAAAAACATGAAAGTAATTAACTTTTGGTTTTCTGTTTTTCCACAGTTCATATGGTGTTTTCTTTATAATGGGTCTTAATAAAACTCTATTTAATATATGGCAGGAAGTATTAATGGCTTCTCCCCAAAAGTACTTAGGGAGGTTACTTTCACATAACATCGTTCTAGCCATTTTCTCTAGAGTTCTATTTTTTCTTTCCACAACTCCATTTTGTTGTGGTGTCCTAGGTGCAGAAAAATTATGGGTTATCCCCTTTTTACTACAAAATTCATCAAATAATTGATTTTCGAATTCGGTACCATGGTCACTTCTAATGGCTATGACTGAAGACTCTCTAGCATTTGTTACTTCCTTATGGAACTTCTTAAACATAGAAAATGCTTGGTCCTTATGCGCTAGGAACATGACCCATGTGTACCTAGAGTAATCATCTACAATAACTAGGCCATATTTATTTCCACCTAGGCTTGTTGTTCTAGTTGGACCAAATAGGTCCATGTGTAATAATTCTAGAGGCCTAGAGGTAGAGACACATTTTATGGATTTAAAAGAGTTCCTAGATTGTTTGCCAAATTGACATGCCTCACATATTTTGTTCTTTTCAAATTTTAATTTTGGCAAACCTATCACGGAGTCTCTTTTAACTAATTTAGTTATTGTGTCCATGCTTGCATGACCTAACTTACGGTGCCATAACCAACTAGCATCATTATCTTTAGTTTCATTTACAACTAGACATTGGTTATGTTTTGCAAGATCTTCTAGGTCTACAACATATACATTTCCACGTCTAATCCCTTTAAAAACTAAACTATTATCATTAGGATTTGTTATAATACATAGTGATGGTTTAAACATAACATCATATCCTTTATCACATAATTGACTAATGCTTAACAAGTTATGTTTAAGACCATCAACATATCTAACATTATCTATAAAAGTAGATGGGGTGATTTGAACTTTACCAATACCAATGATGTGACCTTGGTTGTTGTCTTCAAACGTCACAGCACCTCCCTTCTTAGCTCAAGGGTGAAAAATTGGTCTTTATCACCCGTCATGTGCCTTGAGCAGCCACTATCCAAATACCAGCAGTTCTTGTTGACCTTGGCTGCAAGACACTCCTACACAAGCAAATCATGTCATCTTAGGTACCCAAGTTTTCTTGGGTCCTTCATGGTTAGTCAAGTTGGTTCCTTTTGGAACCCATACCCGTTTAATTTTTCTTTTAGTTTTTCTTTTCCTATAGTCACATGCATTTGCCTTATGTCCTATATTTCCACAACAAAAACAGGTTATTTTCTTAGTTTTATTTTCTCCAGCTTTGACAAAGAAGTTACTAAGAAGTTTTTGTTTATTTTTTGGTTTATACCCTAAACCCGCTTTATTAAATACGGCTCGTTGACTGTTAAGTATCATGTTTAACTTTTCAGAACTATATGTGAATTTTTCAACCAAGGGTTTGTATTTGTTAAGTTCTTTAATTAATGTTTGATTTTCGGCTTTTAGATCATTTAGTTCTTTTGTTAGATCCTTGTTTAAGACTTGTTTATGGTTTTTGAGTTCTGAAAGTTCCTTAGTTAGTTTTTCATTATCTTTAGTTAAGGTATTAGTTTTCTTAATTAAGAGTTGGTTGCTTGTCTTAAGTTCTAGATTTTCTTTGGTAATAGCATCTTTATCCTTAATTAAAGAATCATACTTACGGATATAAGTTTGGTTAGTTACTTTTAGTTCCCTGTTTTTAACATTAACATCCTTATATTCAATCATTAGTTCGTTAAACGCATCATAAAGTTCATCAAATGAAAAATCATAGTGCGTATCGGAAGTTACCTCATTTTCGTTGGCCATGAAACAAAAATTGGCCTTCTCTTCTTGTTCTTCATCCGATGATGAAGATGATGCGTCGGAGTCCGATAGGGTGGTGACAAGGGCTTTCTTCTTCTTCTTGTACTTGCTGCTCTTCTTTAGTAAGGGACACTCAGCTCGGATGTGTCCCGGCTTTTTGCACTCATAGCACCCGATCCCCTCACTTTCCCTTTCCTTACCTTTGTCCTTGCGGTAGGAATTTGAGGGGCCTCTCCTTTGATGATAGGACTTCTTGTGGTTGATGAATTTCTTGAACTTGCGCACAAGAAGAGCCTCACCACCATCTTCCTCATCTTCTTCTTCTTCACTGCTGCTGCTGCAAGACAAGTCCTTGTTAGAAGAAGTAGATTTTAAAGCTATTACCTTTTTCTTATGGGAGGACTCTTCCTCGTTGTGTTGTTTCATGGTAAGCTCATGCGTCATAAGGGATCCAAAGAGCTCTTCAAGTGGAAGCTTGTTCAAGTCTTTAGCTTCTTGGATTGCCGTCACTTTAGCTTCCCACGACCTTGGTAGACACCGAAGGATTTTCCTGACAAGTTCACTGTTAGTATAGTTCTTGCCAAGGCTTTTTAGGCCATTGACAATATCAGTAAACCTAGTGAACATGCATGTAATTGTTTCGTTAGAGTCCATTTTAAATAGTTCATATTTATGAACCAAAATATTTATTTTGGACTCTTTCACTTGATTCGTGCCCTCATGGGTCACTTCAAGTCTGTCCCAAATCTCTTTTGCAGAATTGCAAGTAGAGACCCTATTGAATTCATTACGGTCTAAGGCACAATAAAACACATTCATAGCTTTAGAGTTTAATTGTGCCTTCCTCATGTCATGTTCATCCCAGTCCATTTCTAGTTTAGGTACCTTAACACCATCTACGTATATGGATGGGATGTATGGCCCATTTACTACAATGGACCACATCTCATAGTCTTGGGCTTGGATGAATATTCTCATCCTAGCCTTCCAGTATGAGTAGTCAGATCCATTGAAGAAAGGGGGTCTTTGGGTGGACTGACCCTCAATGTGAGAAGATCCAAATGGGGTTGTCATTTTGATCTTTTAACTCTTGAGTGGAAGAGTTTTTGGCTCTGATACCACTTGTTGCCCAGATAGACAACCCAAGAGGGGGAGGTGAATTGGGTTTTAAAATTAACTTAGATATTTAAAAACTTATGGATGATTAATTAAAAACTATTGTAAGTTATTTAATTAATGCTAAGTGCTGTGAGTGATGTGAGAGGAAGAAGATAAGAGTCAATCAATCACAAACACAAGATTTTATAGTGGTTCGGAGCTAACCCTTGCTCCTACGTCCACTCCCCAAGTCACACTTGGGAATTTCACTATAACCCCCTTGGATTACAGCCGGTTGTTTTACAAGCTCACAACCAAACTTGTTGTTTTACGAGCTCACAACGAACTCGGTCGGTTTTTCCAGGCTCACCGACTAGAACCAACCCCGATTGTTTTCCCGGGCTCACAATCAAACCCTTACACACGTTGGTTTTAAACCGGCTCACCAACCAACCTCAATCCCCTTGATTCAATCCCCCGATTGAACCAAGTAAATACAAGTAGAAGAAAGAAAACAGAAAAATAAGCTTCTCAAAAAGCAGATATAAAACAGTATGAACAAAGAGGAGTTTAGAAGCCCTCAAACGCTTTTAAGCTGGTGAAGAGGTAAGGCTTCTGGAACTTCGGTCTCCTCTTGAAAGAGTGGTCGACTTGAATGCAGGAGGAGGAAGCTTTGATTGTTGGGAAGAAGTAGTTGGATGCAGTTATTGCAGATCTTCCCCTTTTTCGTTGAAGAGCACTTGCAGAGCTTGAAAGCTTGAATGCTTGGAGTGGAATGTGTGTTCTCTGCCTTGCTACAGTCTTCTGTGGCTATTTAAGCCAACCCTCACGGAAACTAGCCGTTACACTGCTTTTTCTGCCCGTTCTGCACACTCTGCGCAGCCTGACAATGTGACCGTTGGTGGGTTGGAGTCGACTCGCGCGATCAGGAGTCGACTCGGCTGTAGCGGGAGTCGACTCAAGCTTTTCCGGAGTCGACTCGGCAACTGTTCCAAATTTGAATTAAAGTTGCCGTCACGACTGGGAGTCGACTCGTCTTGACCCGGAGTCGACTCGCCAACTTCTGGAGCTGACCTGGCAATTTTGGAGTCGGCTCATCCACTGAAGTCCGTGGATCCAATTTTGAATTTTGTCTACTCGAGTCGACTCGACTGTCCTGGGAGTCGACTCAAATCTCATAGCCCGAACTCCCGATTCTCTGTCTTTTGGCTCATCCAGTCTTGGAGTCGACTCGAACTTCCTTGGAGTCGACTCGGCTCTCAGTTTCCGAAAGTTGGTCTTCTGCCTTTTGACGTGAAGCTTGTCTCGGAGTCGACTCGAGCTGTCTGTGAGTCGACTCGAATCTCAGAGGCAGTAACATGGTCTTCTGTCTGTTGATGGTCGCTCAGTCTCGGAGTCGACTCGCGTACTGCGGGAGTCGACTCGAATCTCAGAGTCCGAAAATCGTTCTCAGACTTTTTCTTTGTGTTCCTCTGAGAGTCGACTCTCACCTTCTTTGGAGTCGACCTGCCAACCATCGGAGTCGACTCGCGTTCCACTGGAGTCGACTCGAATCTCAGACCCGAAAACTGCTCTCTGACTTTTCTTTGTGTTCCTCTTGGAGTCGACTCTTACTACCCTGGAGTCGACTCGTTGAACATTGGAGTCGACTCGCGCACTTCAGGAGTCGACTCGTTGACAGGTTCTGAGATGAGGCTTTCTGTTCTTCTTTCTGTTCTCAGTCGGAGTCGACTCGTACTAATCTGGAGTCGACTCGAGCTCGTGCCAGTGAACTTGATACGCTTGGAGTCGACTCGTGATACTCGGGAGTCGACTCGAGTCTCAGACATTGGTTCATGCAGACTTCTTAACTTATCCAAAATACTATGAACCAAGTCTTGAGACACTTGGACAGGATTTTCACTGAAACACTCAATTGAATTCATTAGTAATCAAAAGATATACTCAAATGCTTTGAGCTCATCAAAATCAAATGGGGTTTTAATCAATCACTCCACAACAGCGAAGAAGAATCCTCTCATAAGAAAAAGGTAATAGCTCTCAAATCTACTTCTTCTAACAAGGATTTATCTTGCAGTAGCAGCAGTGAAGAAGAAGATCATGAGGGAGATGATGATGAGGCTCTTCTCATGCGTAAGTTCAGAAAATTCATCAACCGAAAGAAGTCCTTTCATCAGAGGAGAGGTCCCTCGAGTTCCTATTACAAGGATAAAGGTAAGGAAAGGGAAAATGAGGGAATCGGATGCTATGAATGTAAGAAGCCGGGACATTTCAGAGCGGACTGTCCTTTGCTCAAGAAGGCCAGCAAGTATAAGAAAAAGAAAGTCCTCGTCTCCACCTTATCGGATTTCGATTCATCATCATCATCATCGGATGAGGAACAAGAGGAAAAGGCCAACCTCTGTTTTATGGCAAACGAAAATGAGGTAACATCTGAAACACATTTAGATTTTACCTTTGATGAATTGTATGATGCGTTTAATGAATTAATGGATGAATATAAGACAATAAATCTTAAGAATAAAGAGCTAAAACTAACCAATCAATCTCACTTCCATAAATACGATAAATTAGTTAAGGATAAGGATTTTATCATTAAAGAAAACTTAGAACTTAAAACAAGCAAGCAAATGTTAATTCAAAAAACTAATACCTTAATTAAAGATAACGAAAAACTAACCAAGGAAATTTTTGAACTTAAAAACGATAAACAAACTATAAGAGATAATCTCACAAAAGACTTAAACATACTAAAAACAGAAAAACAAAAGTTGGCACAAGAACTTGAAAAATACAAATCTTTTGTAGAAAAGTTTACATATAGTTCTGAAAAATTAGAAATGATACTTAATAATCAACGAGCTGTGTTCAATAGAGCTGGTTTAGGGTATAAACCTAAGAATAAGCAAAAGCTCCTTAGTAATTTCTTTGTGAAAGCAGGGGAAAGCAAAATCAAGAATACAACCTGTTTTTGCTATGGAAAAATAGGACATAAAGCTAATGTGTGTGACCATAGAAAAGGAAAAGCTAAAAGAAAAATTAAAAATGTTTGGGTTCCAAAAGGAACCAACATTACTAACCATGAAGGACCCAAGAAAACTTGGGTACCTAAAATTGTATGATTTCCTTGTGTAGGAGTGTCTTGCAGCCAAGGTCGACAAAAACTGTTGGTACTTGGATAGTGGCTGCTCAAGACACATGACGGGTGACAAAGACCAATTCTTCACCCTTGAGCCTAAAAAGGGAGGTGCAGTGACATTTGGAGACAATAACCAAGGTCACATCATTGGTATAGGTAAAGTACAAATCACCTCCTCAACCTTTGTTGATAATGTACGATTGGTAGATGGTCTTAAACATAACTTATTTAGCATAAGTCAATTATGTGATGATAAGGGTTTTGATGTCTGTTTAAACCATCCCTATGCATCATAACCAACTCAATTGACAATAGCTTAGTATTCAAAGGAATAAGACGTGGAAATGTCTATGTAGTAGATCTAGATGATCTTGCTAAAAACAGTCCTTGCTTAGTAGCTAGTGATACTAAGGTTGATGATGCAAGTTGGTTATGGCACCGTAAATTAGGACATGCAAGTATGGATACAATATCTAAGTTGGTTAAAAGAGATTCTGTAATAGGTTTGCCAAAACTAAAATTTGAGAAAAATAAAATTTGTGAAGCATGTCAATATGGCAAACAATCAAGGAACTCCTTTAAATCCATAAATTGTGTCTCTATCTCTAGACCTCTTGAACTACTACACATGGATCTATTTGGACCAACTAGAACCACAAGTTTTGGTGGAAACAAATATGGTCTTGTTATTGTAGATGATTTTTCTAGATATACTTGGGTCATGTTCTTAGCTCATAAGGATCAAGCATTTTCTGTATTTAAGAAATTTCATAAGGAAGTAACTAATGCAAGAGATGCTTCAGTCATAGCTATTAGAAGTGACCATGGAATGGAATTTGAAAATCATCTATTTGATGAATTTTGTAGTAAAAAGGGGATAACTCATAATTTCTCTGCACCTAGGACACCACAACAAAATGGAGTTGTAGAAAGAAAGAATAGAACCCTAGAGGAAATGGCTAGAACCATGTTATTAGAGATGGGCACTGGGCCGGGCCGCCCACGGCCCGGCACGGCACGGCACGAAGCGGGCCGTGCCTGGCACGGCCCGCCAGCTACAGTGCCGGGCCGTGCCTGGCACGGCCCCTTTGATAGGGCCGTGCTGGGCTAGAGATTCCTGGCCAGCGGCCCGTGCCAGGCACGGCCCGCTTCGGGCCTGGGCCGGCACGGCCCGGTCTAGGCCCGCGGGCCAAGCACGGCACGGCCCGCGGGCCAGCACGGCACGGCCCATAAGGGCCTGGGCCGGGCTGGCACGCGGGCCTGGCACGGTCCGGGCCTGGCACGGTCCGGGCCTGGGCCCGGCTCGGCCCGATAAAATTTTTTTAATAAATTAATAAATATTGAACACTAAGAAATCTTGATTTATGAATATAAACCCACCTTAATGGTGGGGGGTTTGGCATAGACCCCTACCAGTTTATTAATTTCAATCAAAATGGTACATGAAGGGAGGTTTGGACCTTGGTCTGACCTCTAGATTCTAGAATACAATAAGAAACTAAGAAAGGGCCGAGGTTTGGACCTTGGTCTGACCTCCAGAATACAATAAAAATGTACAATTATAAAAAATTAAGAAATCTTACTAATCATCAGTGATTCAGTGAATCAGTATTCACTCTTCAGTCTTCAGTCTTCAGTCTTCAGTCTTCAGTCTTCAGTAGTGTTTGTATCATCATCATCAGAGGATGTTGTATTATGTCCACCTTTATCTTGAAGTCTTGCCTCAGCATCCAGCCAATCCTTGAAGCAGAGAAGCATCTCCACCGTTTCGCCCGTCATCCTACTTCTCTTTTCATCAAGAACACGCCGACCTGCACTAAAAGCGGATTCCGATGCTAC
Source organism: Phoenix dactylifera (assembly GCF_009389715.1). Lineage (NCBI taxonomy): Eukaryota > Viridiplantae > Streptophyta > Magnoliopsida > Arecales > Arecaceae > Phoenix > Phoenix dactylifera. Next base: position 14,064 of record NW_024069031.1, on the reverse strand, counting down.
CGTGGACATCGGCACAGCTAAAATATCGCGTGCAATTGCAGACATAACAGGATATTGATTTCTAACACTCTTCCACCAAGATAATACATCTAGATTCTCTATTTGATTTTCATCATATGCAGAATGAAGATCATTTCGTAAATAAAATTCTAGTTCACTACTTAAAGATGAAGAAGATGAAGAGGAACTTGAAGCATGTGTGTGTCTTCTCTGTGCAATGAATGAAAAAATAGATGACGAACGAGAACTACTAGAAGGAGGAATAGAGGTTTGTATTTGTGTTCTAGATCCACGAATTTTTTCATCATATATATCATAAATATCATAAAGAAGTTGTCTTACCTCATCTTTAGCAGATTCAGCATCTTGATTCATATTTTCAGAGTATGCATCAAGTAAAATTAGCACGCCATTTAATTTAACTCTAGGATCAAATACAGCAGCTAAGTTATGCATAGGACATATCCTGTCCCAATATTTATTCCATTTAGATTCCATTAATTCAATAATAGGCATTAAAACATCATCATATCTATGTTCTGCAAATTTTTGACTAATTGTATATGCTTGTTGTAAAAATGAACATGAAGTAGGGTAATAAATACCAGAAAGAACATTGGTAGCATTATAAAAACTAAGCAAAAAATCTTCCAAAATTTTTTCTTTATTCCAATCAGTTTCAGTCAATGTAAATCCTAATCCACGATCATTAATATATGCACTTAATAAATTTTTATATGGGTATGCATCATGTATCATGCTATATGTGGAGTTCCAACGAGTAATTACATCAAGTTTAAATTTTTTAAAACGTTTACCATGATTTACGCATAATTCCTTAAATTCTTGAAGTCTTGATCTAGAAGCATGAATAAAAGAAACTGCATTTCTAATTTTTGAAATCACATCTTGAATCATGCCCATGCCAGCTTGAACAGAAAGATTTAACATGCACATCTAATATGCAGTAAATTTCCATCTAATATGGGATGCAATGAGTCTTTTAATAATACAACAGCAGAATTATTATTAGATGCATTATCAAAAGTAATAGACATAATTTTTTCATTAATATTATATGAACATGCAGTTTGATAAATTATATTTGAAATTTGTTGCCCAGAATGTGGAAAATCAAAAGCACGAAAAGCAAAAATACGTTTATTTAATTGCCAATCATTATCAATATAATGAGCAGTAATGGCAATAAAACAATTACTACCTACAGATGCTGACCAAATATCAGAAGTTAATGAAATTTTTACATTTAAAGTAGAAAGTGTTTCAATTAAATTTTGTTTCATTGCTAAAAAATTTGTCATAGCTACTCTTCTAAATGTACGCCTACTAGTTCTTTTGTAAGCAGGTTGTAGGTTTAATTGAACATATTCTTCAAAATTAAAAGATTCACATAAACTAAAAGGTAATTCATCCTTAACTATCCATTTTACAAGTGCTTTTCTTTGATTTTCATGATTATATGCAAAATTACCTACAAGTAATCTCCCTTGTATATTAAGGGTACTTTGAGTTTGACCATGAGAATCATGCATCCTATGACTCTCTTGATGTCTTTTTAAATGCCCTGTTCCCCCACTACTACTACAACTATAAAGTTTGGCACATTTTTTACATTTAGCTTTCCAGACTCCCTCAACCATAACTCTATCAAATTCATTCCATACAGTACTAGTCCTCTTACGAGAAGAGGTTTGACCTTCACTCGGTTCACCAGTTCTAGAGGAACTAGGAACAGGGGGTTGGGGATTAGTTTCTTCTCCCTCAGAAACAGGAATGCCAAACTGACTTTCCTCAAAAGATGACATATCTATGATTAATTCAAAAAATAAAAACTAACCGCAAGGAGGAATTGAGTAGAGGGTCGGAGGGCAGAGGCAGAGCCGAGATTCCGAGCTTCCTCTTGTGCTCTCAACAGAAGCGACCTTCTCTTCTCAACAGGAACCTCCTCTTGTGTAGCACTTGAACAAACTAAAAATTAAATTGCTAGAAGAGCACTTTAGAAGAGAGAAATAATAGCAGTAGAGAAGGAGAGAATGAGAGGTTTGGTGTGGTGAGAATGAGGGAGGAATGGGCTATTTATAGAAGCCCAAAAAATTTTTTTCCCAAAATACCCCTCAATTCAGCCGTTATTGGACTGTTGGGAGGGGTAAAATGGACATTTTCACGAAAATAGCCGTTGGAAACGGCTATTTTCTTCCCCCCTCTCCAGACGGGCCGTGCCTGGCACGGCCCGTCTGGAGCCGTTACGGGCCGTGCCAGGCACGGCCCGTTTAGAGACGTTGGCCGTGCCTGGCACGGCCCGTGCCGTGCCGTGCCCGGCCCGGCCCACTCACCGGCCGTGCCCGGCCCGGCCCACCAATAGAGGGGCCGGGGGCCGGGCCGGGGGCCGGGCCGGGCTGGCCTTCCGTGCCTCACGGGCCGTGCCAGGCACGGCCCGCTTCATAAGCGGGCCGTGCCAGGCACGACCCGTTTAGAATTTTGGCCCGGGGGGCCTGGGCCGGGCCGGCCCGGCACGGCCCGTTGCCCAACTCTACATGTTATGTGAAAGTAACCTCCCTAAGTACTTTTGGGGAGAAGCCATTAATACATCATGTCATATACTAAATAGAGTTTTATTGAGACCCATTATAAAGAAAACACCTTATGAACTTTGGAAAAATAGAAAGCCCAAAGTAAACTATTTGCATGTTTTTGGATGTAGGTGTTTCATTCATAATAATGGCAAGGATAACTTAGGTAAATTTGATTCAAAATCTGATGAAGGTATCTTTTTGGGATATTCTACCTCAAGTAAAGCTTATAGAGTGTTTAACAAAAGAAACCTTGTTATTGAAGAGTCTATACATGTTGTTTTTGATGATACTAATGATATCTCTTCTAGCAAGAGAGTTGTTCCTGATGATGATGCAGAAATTCTTGAAGAAAAGATTGATGAGATGACATTACAAGAAGATGAACAAAAACTAATTGGAAATGCATCAACAAGCCAAGAGGCAATTGTGGATCATGGGCTGACTAAGGCTTGGAGGTATGCTCATGGGCATCCTAAGGAATTAATTTTAGATGATCCATCTCAACCTGTTAGAACTAGAGCATCTCTTAGGAACTTAAATAATCATCTAGCATTTGTCTCACACTTTGAACCTAAACACATAGAAGAAGCTGAAAAAGATGTAAATTGGATAAATGCAATGCAAGAAGAACTAAACCAATTCACTAGAAACAAGGTATGGAACCTAGTTGAACGACCCTCTGAATACTCAATAATAGGAACCAAATGGATATATAAAAATAAACTTGATGAAAATGGAATCGTGATTAGGAACAAGGCTAGACTAGTAGCAAAGGGCTATAATCAAGAAGAAGGTATAGACTTTGATGAAACTTTTGCTCCTGTAGCTAGACTTGAGGCAATTAGATTGTTACTAGCATTTGCATGCTCTAAAGACTTCAAATTATTTCAAATGGATGTAAAAAGTGCCTTTTTGAATGGGTATATTAATGAGGAGGTGTATGTAGAACAACCTCCTGGTTTTGAAAATCATCAATACCCCAATCATGTGTATAAATTAAACAAAGCACTTTATGGTTTGAAACAAGCACCTAGAGCATGGTATGAAAGACTTAGCAAATTTCTGTTAGACCATGAATTCTCTAGAGGGAACGTTGATACAACATTGTTTTTAAAAAGAAAAAACAAAGATATGTTAGTAGTTCAGATTTATGTAGATGATATTATTTTCGGTGCTACTAACAATCGCCTCTGCGAAGAATTTGCTGACCTAATGCAGAGTGAATTTGAAATGAGCATGATGGGAGAGCTGAACTATTTTCTCGGGCTCCAAATCAAACAATCTGAAGAAGGGATCTTCATCAAACAAGCTAAATACATCAAGGAGATGCTTAAGAAGTTTGATACGGAAGGAAACAAGTCAATCAGCACACCCATGAGTTCATCATGCAAACTAGACCAAGATGAATCAGGTAAATCAGTAGATCAAAAGATGTATAAAGGTATGATAGGATCTTTATTATATCTCACTGCAAGTAGACCTGATATCATGTTTAGTGTATGCATGTGTGCTAGATATCAATCTAATCCCAAGGAATCACATTTAATTGCAGTTAAGAGAATCTTTAAATACCTAATAGGAAAAAAAATATAGGTTTATGGTACTCTAAAGAATCTAGCATAAACTTAATAGGGTATACAGATTCAGACTTTGCTGGTTGTAAACTTGATAGAAAAAGCACCAGCGGGTCATGTCAATTCTTAGGAGAAAATTTAATCTCTTGGTTTAGCAAGAAACAAAACTCAGTTGCACTATCTACGGCGGAAGCCGAATATGTTGCTGCCGGGAGTTGTTGTGCTCAAATCTTGTGGATTAAACAACAACTTGAAGATTATGGCATTAAACAAGATAAAATTCCCATTAACTGTGATAATACAAGTGCCATTAATCTAACTAAAAATCTAATTCAGCACTCAAGAACTAAACATATTGAGATAAGACATCACTTCATAAGAGATCATGTACTGAATGGTGATGTGACACTTCAATTTGTATGTACTGATGATAAACTTGCTGATATCTTCACAAAACCCCTGAGTGAGGATCGATTTTGCATACTTAGAAGAGGGTTAGGAGTGATTGATCCATTCTCGTGATACTCTCCTCTAGTTCATAGATTTTGAGGATTAGTCTATGGTGGACATAGGACTTCTTATCTATGATCATCAATTCAGCTCCTAAATCATGGATAAGTCCATAACTATCTCTTGTGGCACGAAAATAATATGATTTTTGGGTGCGTGCCAGAGTTCGAATCGACTCGGATACATTTTAGAGTCGGCTCATGTGGGAGTCGACTCGCGCATATTTGGGAGTCGATTCGAGGTCGAGTCGACTCGCGACTTACTGGAGTCGACTCGAGGTCGGGAATTCGATGTTTTAACCCTAATCAAAACGTTCAATCCCCACTTCTATTCACCGCCGACACTGTTCCAAAACCCTAGAGCCGACTCCGACCTCGTCTCCGACCCATTCTAGGTCTTCTCCATCGAGTTTTCCTCCATTTTTCTAGTTCCTCTCCCGTGTCTAGGTCAAAAATGCCTAGAAAAGCAGTTGTCTCAACCCGAAAGAGACCCATCTCCGCGAGCGGGGCCGAGCGACGGTCTGATAGTCAACTTTAAAGACCACGCAATAGCACGTATCTGGTAGGATAGTGATTACGGGTATCGATCCACAGGGATTGGGGTACAGTTGTTTTTCTTTGAAAATAAAAATATTTAAAAGAAAGATTTTGTGAAGAAAATTAAACTAAGAAATTTAATAAAAGAAAATGCAATTAAAAGATATCAGTTTGAGGGAACCTAGGGCAAGGAATTCACCACTAACATTGGAACAAGGGTTATTTATATTTTAATTTTTTCTTGGATTAACATGCAAATTGGCTACAAGCCTAATAAGCATTCGAATAAAAATTCACAAAAGTAATTTGGGCATAATCCATCTTCAGTTGGCATGAAATGTCTACCCTAATCTAAGGTGGCAGCACATCGCATCTTCCCTAAGCATGGACTATCTTATATTTACCTAGTGATCATGAAGAACAGTTGTACGAACATCATACTTAAAATCACAGAAATTAAATATGATTCAAAAGAATATATCCATTAAAAACAATAAGTTCATACAACCCCAAGAATATAAAATCAAATATAAAACCCATGTCCCTGTGTTAGGGCTGCATCCAGCCCTAGAGAGGAGATCAGCCTTCCATGGAGTTGGAGACGGCAGCAGCAGCACAGCAGCGGGCTCCCATCTCTTCCTTCATGATTTCTTTCTTTGAAATATTCCCAAAATACCCGAACTCTTCTCTCTCTTTTTATTCTATGGGAACATCAGCCGGCTCACTCCCTCCCCTGTTTCTTCTTCTCCCGTGGGAAACTGCTTCTCTCCTCTTCCGAAGAGATCCTGGAATCGGACCCCCAAAGCTTGCCTTCCCTCTCGGTGGAGCTTCCCCTTTTATAGCTTTCACACCCTTGTTATCACGCAGGGGATAAGGATGAAATGAAACAGAATGCGGTTGAAGCTGGGGTGATTCTCGGCGTTGTAGCTTATCCTGTTGACATGAATCCAGGGAATGAAGGAGCCGAACTTCTTCAACGCGTGGGAGAAGATCCTGGACGCGGTGGATGATGATTTGAATCTATCCGTGACTGCTTGAAGCTTATCTTCCTGCTGGTGAGAATATGGGATGCATACGAACGGAAGGAGGTTGGGAGGAGCTTGATTGTTGGGATTTGAAGAAGGGATAAGGATGCAAGCGGCTGGATTGGTTTGAGAGGATCTCGGAGGAAGGGGATCTCGGAGAAGATGGGAGGAAGTTGGGACTCGTTGGATTTATCAGGCTCTGTTCCTTGGGATAAGGTTGCAAACTGGAACAGGGGAAGAATGAATCACGGATGCGGGGAAGATGAGCTGGGATTTGTTGGCCGCGGGAGATTCGGACGCGGGAGCGGTTGGAGCTGGATCTCGGAGGCTCTGGGAGATTAAGCCGGAAGAGATCTTTGGGTGACGATTGGCTTGGTTCGAAAGAGGGAAGAGAGATACGCTTGGGAACTAGCGGTTGCTGGGCTCATGCGGACGGGAGGGAGTGAGTTCTGTTTCGTGGATCTGAATGGAATGCATGCGGGATGAGAGCCAGACGCGTGGGAAGATAAGTTGGGCGATGATCCTTGTATTGCGGATGCTGGGAAGAACTGGGAGTTGATCCCTTGAACTGCGGACGCGGGGAACTTGGATGCGAAGGCTGGGACGCGATCCACGGAATGTACTTTGTTCTGTTTCCGAAACAGGGGAAAACGTCCATGGATAAGAACGGGAAGGCTGGTAGAGTTGATCCAGAACGGAAAAGATGCAGAGGAGGAGGAGGGTTGGATTCGAGATGAAGTTTAGCCGGAAGTTAAGATCTGGACTCTGTTTCGAAGATGTTTAGATGCCGTGAAATCTGGGACTTGGTTCCAAATGAGAGGGAGAAACGGAATGGGTGAAAGCGACTAGATGTGGAGGGAGCTGGATGCTCATCCGACTGGGAGGGAAGGAATGACGTGGAGGAAGATGGTGTTCTTTGTTCCAACACATGGGAAAAACAATGGGTTTGAGAGGAGTTGGGTGATGCAAGATGGATGGCTGAGATGGGATGAGGCTTTGGGAGCCGTGCAAATATAATGGTATGCTTCGAGATATGAGAGACAAATAATTAAAGGGATTTTATTGTCTTTGAGATTAAAATAAAGCAATTGGATTATGTGGAAGAAGAGTTGGAACGAGTGGAAAGAAATTTAAGTGACTGAATCAGAGGGTCTTGATTTGCGGGGTGCATGCGATTTGGGTTCAGAGATCATCCTAAATCAATTCGACTTGACCTGCATCCATTAGACTCAACCATTAAATAATTAAATCAACTCGAATTACCTTTGATAATTATTAAAATGCAATGATGATGGTGACACATATTTTATGGTTAAATTTACGAAATATGCAAATTAAAATAATGATAAGTGTTATGAATAAAAGGTTAATTTATGCATTATTTAGCACTTATCACACCCCCAACCTACATTTTGCTAGTCCTCGAGCAAAATAAAAGCTAACTCACTTTCGCAGGAATCGCGATTGCATTTACCGTATGCAATAAGGCTTTAAACCCCTAGGTGGCCCTAGTGGACGAGTTTTGTCTCGTGAGGGTTTCCGGCTCAGATACCCACAAACTGTGTCGAAAAAATTTATTTTATTGTTTTATAAAATCTAATTTTAAATGCATAAGTGCCAATAATTTCAAAAGCATACAAAGTTTTAATTACTAAGTTAGCCCAAATCCTAGGTCAGGATGCAACTTAAGTTGAAGTCATTAAGTTTTCGTTAGAGAGTTGTAAGGCTAATTTATACTTGGGTGCTCGGTGATGTCTGGACCATACACAAGCTAAGGCTTTAGATTCTCCAAAATACTGCTAAAGCTAGTAGCTTCCAAGAATTGGTCAGATAAGACCTAATCACTGATTCAAAATCATCCTACCTTGCAGGATTTCGAGAGTTGTGGATGTTTACTTTAATACCTCATGGGCTTTATCTGTAATATTCCAGTTTACTCGAATTTTTACAACGACAGCTTTCACACTATCGTCTTTTTCAAGGTCAATATTATATTTTTTTTCTTTTTTTTTTCTCTTTTTTTTTTTTGAGATTTATAAATTACGCACTTTTACTCTTGTAATGATTCCTCCATGTAGCGAGCACTCAGTCAACACTCCCACACCAGATGGCGTAAGGTGTTGGGCATCAAGACTCCCCTACGGACCTATGCTCGGGTTCCTCATTACAAGCCCGCTGACCTTTGACAATAGGTAGCCCTTTTCGATGTACCTGACTAAATTCACTTTTTTTTTTTTAATAGTGAATTAGATAGGTATGATTCATCAGGACTTAAGGTTGCTACTAGACTTAGCAACATAATGTTGAACCTAATCCTTAGAAGTGCAGGCCATGTGTGTTGTGAAATTCCAAAGTAAAAATTATCTTACAACTCGCTAAAAGAATTTTTAATGAAAAGAACTCAAATTGACTTATTCCTGACTAATCATTGGGCTTTTTAGATTTTATATACTTTGTGTGATTATCATTTCAGCACTAAGGCATAAAAATTAGTTTTTTTTTTTTTTTTTGTTGAAATTCACTTAAAAATGTGAAAATGCGAAAAATTTCTTCAAAAATTCGAATCCTATACCCCCCAACCTAGATCAGACATTGTCCTCAATGTTTTTTTTTTTTTTTTTTTTTGGACGAAAATATGATGCATATGGAGGATAGAAGCATTTTACCGTAGTTGCATCAGTAATATGAGGGATCCTGTTAAGAAAATAAAAAAATGCGACAAGAAAATATGCAAAAATAACCTACGAGAATTGGGTTGCCTCCCAACAAGCGCTAAGTTTAACGTCTTCAGCCAGACGCAATACAACTTTATCAAATCATACTGGGTTCATGCGGAGTTCTCTAAGGAAGAAAATTCATGGGAAACTGATTGTCGGGCAGAAAATTGACTGCTTCTATGGTCTTTTCTATAGTAACGTCAAAATGGGTCAAGCATGTTTTCAGAGGGTTATCTGCCAAAATATAGGGAAGGGTTTCCTCTACAAGATCGTCCATTTTGTCTATTAGGAAGCACTCAACTTCCTTTGCATGTTGATCCGAGGCACGAAATATATTTAACTTGACCTTCATATTCCCAAAGGATATATTCATCACCCCAGTTCTACAATTTATACTCGCATTGGCTGTAGCTAAAAAGGGACGCCCAAGGATCACGGAGATTTGTTTCTTAGGATTAGGCTCATGTTCCATATCAAGGATGATAAAATCTACTGAAAAATAGAATTTGTCTACCTTGACAAGAACATCTTCAATTATCCCACGTGGTATTTTTACAGATCGATCAGCCAACTGAAGGGATACCGAGGTTGGTTTTAACTCACCTAACCCAAGTTTCTCATAAACTGAGTAAGGTAAAAGATTGACACTTGCCCCTAGATCTAAGAGTGCTCGATCAATAAAATTATTTCCTAAGACACAGGAGATGGTGGGAGCACCAGGATCTTTGAATTTTGGAGGGGTGTTGTGTTGGAGGATGGAGCTCACTTGTTCAGTTAGGAAGACCTTTTTAGGCACATGTGTCCTAGATTTTCGTTTCTGTGTACAAAGGTCTTTGAGAAATTTGGCATAAGATGGAACTTGTCTAATAGCATCAAGAAGCGGGAGGTTGATTTTGACTTGTTTGAAAACCTCCATCATCTCCTCTAGTGAAGTTCCTTTCTTGCCAAAGGGAGAGGGTGAATTAAGAGCTTCAGGAAATGGAGCCTTCGGGATGTGAGTTTTGGCAGAAGGTGAACTAGCTGAAGAAGAAGAAGGTTTTGGATTTTCATGTGATACATTTCTCTCTTCTTCTTTACCTTCCTTATTGTTACCCTCCCCAATCTTATTGTCTACTACACGTCCACTCCTTAGGGTAGTCAGAGCATTGGCTTGTTCATGATGAGTTGTATTTGGTTGATTTTCTTGAGCCATGTATTGTCCCCTAGGATTACTCACTGGTTGGCTTGGAAGTTTTCCTTCCTCTCGCTTGTTCAGTGCATTAGCTAGTTACCCCATTTGGGATTCTAGCTTGGCGATAGATTACGTGTGAGAGTGCACCAATTGTGTAATGGTTTCCAAACCTTGAAGGGAGGTCAACACTTTCTCCTCAAAGGCTGTGTTTCTTTGGGGTGAAGGAGGAGTGTGTTGAAATTAAGTCAAAGGACGGTAGGGATTAACATTCTGGAATGGTTGAAAGTTTTGGGAATAAGGCTGGGAAGTATTGGAAGTCTGCTGCTTCCAAGAGAAATTTGGATGGTTGCGCCACCCCGGGTTATAAGTATTGGAAAATGGGTCATTACCCGGTCGGGATTGTGTTTGGGCAGCATTTACTTGTTCTTGCACAAATTCGAAGAATTGTGCTGCCGAAGGACACTCAAAGACAGTGTGAGATGGACTAGAACAGAGAGTACATACTTGTGCTTGATGAAAGTTTGGAAGTTGTTCTTTAGACATTAGTTGGTCCAATTTGCGGGATAATGCATCTACTTTCTCAGATAGACCTATGGACTGGTTAACTTCATATATGGTTCCTTTTCTTTGAGAACTCGGGGGTGCTTGACGAGCGGAGGAGGCATGGTGGAGGGAATTTTCATTAAGGTTCTCAAACAATTGCCATGCCTCATGTTCACTTTTAAGCATGAAAGTACCCCCACAAGAAGCATCAACCATTTGACGATTTCGTTCGGATAGTCCGTCATAAAAGCATTGCACTAATTGCCACTTGGGTATTTGATGATGCGGGCATTTCCGGAGTAAATCTCTAAATTTTTCCCAAGTTTCATGAAATTCTTCCCCGTCAGATTGGGAGAAGCTCGTGATAGCACGCCTAAATTGGTTTGTTCTTCCTATGGGAAAATATTTCTTTAGAAATTCATGTTGCATTTGAGCCCAAGAGAGAATTGAATTGGATTCTAATGAATGGAGCCATTGTTTAGCTCTATCCTTAAGGGAAAAAGGAAACAGCCTAAGTTTTAGAGCATCATCAGTGAAGTTCTGAATTTTGACAGTAGTGCAGATCTCAAGGAACTCATCCAAATGTTTATATGGGTCTTCATTGTTAAGTCCATAAAAAGAGGGAAGCATTTGGATGACACTAGACTTAATTTCAAAATGTGCAGCAGCGGTGGTATCAGGTAGTCGAATACAAGATGGAGAGGTATAAATGGAAGGAGTGAAGTACTCCTTTAACAGCTTGGGTTGTTCTTCAGCCATCTTGATAGGTGAAGCAGATCCTAGGGTTTTATAAGTGCGGATTTTAGCTCGAAGGGTCCTAATAGAACGCTCTATTTCAGAGTCAAAAGGTACTAATTCAGGAGACCTGGAACGACACCCTAGCATACACTAAGACTCCTCTGATTAGTCAAATACAGTCAAGCATGCACTAAAAAGAAAAACACACCAATTCCTTAAGTTCACCCTAAAATCACTAGACAGCTCCTAACTGGTTTGAAGAGGGCACCTAAGCCTCCAATCCGGTCTAATGAACTGAGTTGACCAGGTAAGCTCCCAGGTAAGTGGGGGGGTCACGATGCGTTGCAAAGGTCCCACTTAAAAACCACTTGCCTCGAACAGATGAACTGTCTTCCTTAAAGGGACAAAAGCTTGCCTAGACATCAACTGAGCCACAGAGCGAAATTGGTGCAACTTTCGGTGATCTTCGTCCTATTGAGCTCGAATGTCCCTAGGGGCCAATGTCTAATTGATTTTAATTAATGTGATAGCTATGTGAGAATTGATTCACCTAATTTGGGCAAGAATCTGGTGATGAAATCCAGTTCTTATCTTGTTGGGGTGATCGCCCTTACTATGTGCGGATTAATTGGTGGATGTGTACAAGCATGCATTCACACTTTTGCTAAATTTAAAATCAAACAATCACCACACAAGGAAATTTAAATAAGAAAGGTTTAGATGTTACCAAAGGAAATTTCCCCAGCAATTTTTTTATTTTAGACCAAACCTCTACAGCCTCCCTTTTTCAATAGTTCCTATTTCTGATTGTCCCAAACTTCCTCTTTGGTTCCTGATCAAATAAAAATCAAAAATTAGTAAAGAAGAGAAAAGAGATAAGAGAAATAACAAAAATAGAAAATATTTTTATTTAATTTTAAATATATATTTTTTTTTTGAAAGTTTTTTTTTTATGAAAAGAAAAACAACTATGCTAACAATCCCCGGCAACGGCGCCAAAAATTGATAGTCAACTTTAAAGACCACGCAATAGCACGTATCTGGTAGGATAGTGATTACGGGTATCGATCCACAGGGATTGGGGTACAGTTGTTTTTCTTTAAAAATAAAAATATTTAAAAGAAAGAGTTTGTGAAGAAAATTAAACTAAGAAATTTAATAAAAGAAAATGCAATTAAAAGATATCAGTTTGAGGGAACCTAGGGCAAGGAATTCACCACTAACATTGGAACAAGGGTTATTTATATTTTAATTTTTTCTTGGATTAACATGCAAATTGGCTACAAGCCTAATAAGCATTCGAATAAAAATTCACAAAAGTAATTTGGGCATAATCCATCTTCAGTTGGCATGAAATGTCTACCCTAATCTAAGGTGGCAGCACATCGCATCTTCCCTAAGCATGGACTATCTTATATTTACCTAGTGATCATGAAGAACAGTTGTACGAACATCATACTTAAAATCACAGAAATTAAATATGATTCAAAAGAATATATCCATTAAAAATAATAAGTTCATACAACCCCAAGAATATAAAATCAAATATAAAACCCATGTCCCTGTGTTAGGGCTGCATCCAGCCCTAGAGAGGAGATCAGCCTTCCATGGAGTTGGAGACGGCAGCAGCAGCACAGCAGCGGGCTCCCATCTCTTCCTTCATGATTTCTTTCTTTGAAATATTCCCAAAATACCCGAACTCTTCTCTCTCTTTTTATTCTATGGGAACATCAGCCGGCTCACTCCCTCCCCTGTTTCTTCTTCTCCCGTGGGAAACTGCTTCTCTCCTCTTCCGAAGAGATCCTGGAATCGGACCCCCAAAGCTTGCCTTCCCTCTCGGTGGAGCTTCCCCTTTTATAGCTTTCACACCCTTGTTATCACGCAGGGGATAAGGATGAAATGAAACAGAATGCGGTTGAAGCTGGGGTGATTCTCGGCGTTGTAGCTTATCCTGTTGACATGAATCCAGGGAATGAAGGAGCCGAACTTCTTCAACGCGTGGGAGAAGATCCTGGACGCGGTGGATGATGATTTGAATCTATCCGTGACTGCTTGAAGCTTATCTTCCTGCTGGCGAGAATATGGGATGCATACGAACGGAAGGAGGTTGGGAGGAGCTTGATTGTTGGGATTTGAAGAAGGGATAAGGATGCAAGCGGCTGGATTGGTTTGAGAGGATCTCGGAGGAAGGGGATCTCGGAGAAGATGGGAGGAAGTTGGGACTCGTTGGATTTATCAGGCTCTGTTCCTTGGGATAAGGTTGCAAACTGGAACAGGGGAAGAATGAATCACGGACGCGGGGAAGATGAGCTGGGATTTGTTGGCCGCGGGAGATTCGGACGCGGGAGCGGTTGGAGCTGGATCTCGGAGGCTCTGGGAGATTAAGCCGGAAGAGATCTTTGGGTGACGATTGGCTTGGTTCGAAAGAGGGAAGAGAGATACGCTTGGGAACTAGCGGTTGCTGGGCTCATGCGGACGGGAGGGAGTGAGTTCTGTTTCGTGGATCTGAATGGAATGCATGCGGGATGAGAGCCAGACGCGTGGGAAGATAAGTTGGGCGATGATCCTTGTATTGCGGATGCTGGGAAGAACTGGGAGTTGATCCCTTGAACTGCGGACGCGGGGAACTTGGACGCGAAGGCTGGGACGCGATCCA
>NW_024069030.1:0-77134 GCF_009389715.1 Phoenix dactylifera | reverse complement strand
ATCAAGACTACATGTTCTCAAAGATCTTATCTAGAAATTCTGATGAAGTACCATGAAGAAAAGTTTATTATGAGACATGGTGTCAGGTTGTAAGCTGAGGGAATCGAGAACTTTCCCTTGCAAAAGTTTTTTTTTTAAAAAAAAAGAAACCACTTACTTGGGTTTGTTCAAGCTAATACTTTTGCATATTTCACAATTTTTTAGTTTTATTTCTGTACTATATCAAGAATTAATAAATACTCGTCTCAGTCGAACATGCACCATAAATTTCCTAAATTTACATCCATGTGGTTTTGCATGCAAACATCTCTTTTGAGAAAAAAAATACCACTAAGCAATTGACAATGAATATAAAATATATTCTTTGATAAGCATCAGCATCAGCTGATTATTTTAAGTATCTTAGTAGCAACAAACTTCTATTTAGGGTCGCCACCCACTTCAAAATCTCTCCAGAAGTTCATCCATATGTCTGTTTCACAAGCATCTCTTTATTTTAATTTTTTTGGAGAGATCTATTTCCTTATATGCACAAGCGCATGTGCTTTGACACCCACCATGGTTTAGGCAAATAATGTATGCATAGGTTAAAGTGCTTCAGTTTCAAAAATAATAAATATATAAATAAATAAATCGAGGGCTAACAGAGGGTTTTACACACTACTACTTCAAAAACAACCCATCTTCAATTAGGCACATTTCTCTAACAAAGGGAAATTCTCATTTAAGCATGAACCACTTATTATTGCTTAACTTATACTACTATATTTCCTTCTAGACAACCATATAATTTTCCCATTATTACAACCACCACGCACCAACCGGTAAGTCCAACCAGAACCACCATAAACCCTCTTTCACCACCAAGTCAGGCAAGCATGCAATTGGTTTCACAAGCCTCCTTTTCATCATCCACATGTCTATATGTACCATATATAAGAAAATATGTACACTTTTGAAACGTTATTGGCAATGTACTTTTGAAAATATGTACCACATTTCCTTTCTTTTTTCCTTTCTAACCCATTTTGGCACTGGTGTCCCTATAGCAATGTAGATCTCAAAATGTTAATGCAATGCATCCATCAATACACTATGATACAGATTAAAACTTATGACTACAATGATACCGGATGTATTAAAAGATAAATAGCAGGCACGTAGCAGCTAGAGGATTTAGTAAAAAATAGCAAATAGCTAGTAATATAGCAAGCACTATCTACTAAAAGTATTTTTTCTTACTAAGTTTCAAAAAATAATATTTTACATCATCCTCATGCAAAAAATAACAAAAAAGAAATCATGAGCAAACCTATAGAATATCATCCACGTAAAAATATAATATCATGTCAACATCCATATAATTTGAGGCTCCATAATCTAATGACAAATATCGTCATCCACCAAACATAATAACATCACTAATGATATAAAAAAGTGCATCACATAACATCAACTATAAATTAATATGTCCAGAATATAGCATCAACTATAAAAAAAGTGTCCCTAATCATATAATATAATTCACCAACAAAACATCATCACCGCTAAATAATAAGCTTCACTAGAGTCTGGATAAAACAATCAAATCACAAATTGCTGATTGATTATCTCAATGATCAATCATCATCTACTACTTTCAGGAGGTTTGCACTTTGAGCATCAGAACTAGATGTATCCGAGTCATCCAATTGGAAATTAATCCAGCCTATTATGAAATAAATAGCGCACTTTGAAGCAATAGCATAACAGCTGCTATACGCAGGTTTTCAATCGATATATCGAGTGCTCCATACCCAAGCACCATATAAAACCGCTATAGCAATCGCAGCAATTGATTTTATAAACAATTTTTAATACTTTCTAATACAAGCATTATGATTTTATTTTCTCTTTACCTTTTTGTGAATCCGTATAAAGGTGTGTTAAATTCCATAAAAAACAATTGAAATTTTTAATCAAGCAGATTTCCCTTCCTATCATTCAATTTCAATATAAGTTTACTTTTGGATAACATACTAAGCTAACAAAGTAATTTTTATATACTTTATTCCATAGATTTAAAATTAGAAAAAAGGAACTAAAATTGGTATAATGTATGTGACATGCCTATAATTGTTCAAATAATCCATAAGTATACTTAACCTTTTTATAAAATAGGAGTTTGGACAATCAAGGTATTTAAAAATAAAGTAGAAAATGAAGTTCCAACCAAAAACCATGTTAAATTAACACGCAAAATGACAATATAGGAGTCACCAGAATTGCCGATTTACGACTTACCTTCAAAATGTCTTAATTAATTAGAGCACATCCGCTATGCATTTCCTAATCACATCCTAAATGGAAGTACAGGATATCAAATAATTATGATGCTTTAAATGTCATAATCCTAAAATGTTGTCGGTTTTTGTTTACAAGAAATGTTTCATATGTTGAATCTGGCAACTTTATTAATAGACATATGACTATCAGCATTTGCAAGCAATTCTTCTATTCTGAATTAATGTAAGAATTATATAGCTTATATGTCATATCACTATCATATGCCTCTTGTATTTTTTTCCTTGGAATTCTAAGAATTGATAGTACTTAAGATGTTATGATACAGTGCCACCTAGATTTTGCTTTATACTAATGCAACACAACTAATATAGCTGCAATAGAATTCTTCAAAGGGTGCTTAGATGCCCAATAACCATCTATGTGGAAAATATAATGACTTGGATTTAAATGGCAAATATAGGAGGAAAAGGAATAAAAAAAGGCCATCAATCCTGGAATTACAACATCTTGGACATCATGCTTTCCACCTTCTAAAGGATTATCACATATAAAAACCAATGTAGATTGTGTGTTCCAGTGAACTTAAATACTCAAACAATACCCTCCCCAGCACATATTGTACATGGGTGAAATATATTATGGAACATTTAATTCAACTAGATAGAGACAAAATAAGATATTATTGATCCCACAATCCTTAATTTTTTAATATTGTATTTTAAATGAGTTATGGTACCCCATTTTGTGCATGTGGTTGGAGAAAATAGAATTTAACAAGCATGAACAAACTTTAAAGATTTAACCCTGTTACCCTCTATGCAACTGATAGCCCTTAGTCCCAAGTTTTTTGCTACTCATCAATAAAAATTCTCCCTAAGCCCATCCATTGTACAGGACTAGTAGATATCATCCCTTTCCACCTTTAAGAAGGAATCCCATCGACATCTGCTGACAGCCTAGTCCACCTAAGTGTAATAGATAATATAGGGGTCTAAAAATTCTAATATAGCTAACCTTCAAATTATTTTGGGAACATTATAATTGCATGTCTATAGCATGACCAGTTTAGCATTAAAAAAAAATTGCACCTTGATCATGATAGCTGGAGATAAGTTTATCTATTAATAAAGGGCTGATAAAAATAAAATTCTATGCATATCTCAGACCAAAAAATATAAAACATAAAAACAAAAGAAATAAAAAAATCAAAATCTAATTAACAAAAATTATTTTACCAAATCCCTCTGGATCTTTACTAATGAACCTCATCAAGTGTTCAGTGGTAGCCAAGTTTACATCACTGAAATAATACTCCACCTGCAAATATCAAATAATGAATTTTTTTTTAAAAAAAGGAAGTTATATTCAGATAGCATGATCTTATAAAATCATACATACATGTGAATTTTGCATCAGAATTGTGTTTGCAGCATTAAGCTAATGTAGCAAAAAAATGAGTTACACAAGCAGGAAAACAAAAGCCAATATGAGTGATAGTGATTCTTATACAGTTATTTCTTACAAGTAAAAACATGTTCAGCTACTTTATACCTAAACTTAGAATTTGATTTAATAATTAAAACGGGAAAAAAAAGCAGAGAAGAGGCAACTTCAAAAAGGAGAAGTCATCATACTCTAATCCACTATTTCAAAAAGTATTACATCAACCTGAGAGTCCATTGTAAAATGGGTACAAGTTTCAACCATAATGTAACCCACTAAACTGACAAAAAAGCATAGAAGAGGCAACTTCAAAAAAGGAGAAGTCATCATACTCTAATCCACTATTTCAGAAAGTCTTACATCAACTTGAGAGTCCATTGTAAAATGTGTACAAGTTTCATCAGAACTAAATCATAGAGCAACCCTCTAAGCTGATCCCATTCAAAAGGTGGACCACCAAGTGTTTTTTAGGAAAAAAAAGTTTCAAAAGGCATATTGACATTGTTATAGGCCGGTTGTACTAAGGCTTTTCAGACAAATGTACGTTATCTACCACACAAAGACACACCACTCATTAGAAGCTCAGTCCTGAAACCTATGTGAAATTTTTATGGATTGGCTATGAATGAAGCCAACAAATATGGCATTCAACGGGGTTCCTCAAGTTAACTTTAAGACAAGGACAATAAAAACCAAAACTATGATTATGCCACAAAAAGTAATATGAGTCATGTCAACATGACAGTCAGTTTGCTCGAATCAAAAAAAGAGGCCCTCAAAACCACAGCACTGGCAATGCTTTTCATGACATGTCAACCAAGTATTGAAAGCCAAATACGTTCAGAAAATCATATAAAACAATTCAAATGGTCATCTGGTGCCTGACAGCATAAGAATGAGATTTCTACAGTAAAACAAAGGTTTAAGGCCTTATAAAGAGGATTGTTTGTTCAAGTATCACTCTCAAAGAGGTCAAACAATACAGAAACGAGCTTTCTTATACTGAAATAGGGGTACAAACCATATATATATACAAGCACTTTGTTAAATATTTTCACAGAACCTGGATGGCTCAGATGGCTAAAATTCCACAAAGATTGGTTCAATTGCTAGAATTCTACATAAAACTACAGCCAATTGATAATGATTCTCACAATTTGCTAGTCACTCCGTCTATCATTTCATCAACTCAAAATCAATACTTCATAGTATTTCCTTCAAGCATATGAAATACTACATTAGACTCTAAAATCAGAATTTGGGAACACAAAATTAAAAGAAAGAATTCGAGAAAGCACTCACCTGCTTCGTAATCTTCTGAATAACTTCTTCCGAGAGTCCCTCCCTGCCCCCCGGAGCGGGATCCTGTTCGGCCGGCCCCGGAGCCGTTTCCTGCTCCCCAAACCCCGAACCGCCTCCACCACCATAGTACTCGAACGAGCCCGGCACCGTAGCAAAAAAAGGCGGGCTCGGCGGCGCCGGGTGGTAGGGGTGCATCACCGGCGACGGGCCGTGGTGGATCGGCACCACCCCGCGGCTTGCGTGCATCGATCCGATCCGCGGCCGCCGACCGGGGGACGAACTCGGGCGCCTTGGCGTTGAGGCGGCTGGAGGAGGCGGTCCGCGAGAGCGCAGGGTCGCCGGAATCCTCCGCCGATCGATCGCCAGAGGCCCGATCTTCGGGGATTTCTAGGGTTTGGTGGAGGATTTCCTGGGCCATTTACCTTTCTTGGTGTAGGGTTTTGAATAAAAGCCCCAGAGGGCGGAGAACAGCGGAGAGGAAATTCTCGAAGTTACGAAGGCATCGTTCGTGGGGTATTTATAGGCTGACCCCAAAAGACGCCGGCCCCGCACAGGAAAGATGGGTCGGAGGAAGGAAGCGGTTTTCCAAAGATACCACATTAAATAAAAACACCCTTATTTTTCATTTATGTACTAAAATGCCACTATTTCTACTACGTTGTGATTTGCTAGTGGCTGGATTGCGTGTTTGGGTGTTGTAACCCTGGGTGGCCGTCGGATGGTTAAGGGGGTGAGGATCGGGTGAGTGCGGTGGAACACCAAACCCCAAGATTCGTGGGACGAAGTTCACGGGAACCGTTGGATCTAATACACTCTGTGATCTGACGGTCAATGGATCGCGAGAACCCGGGGAACTAATCGGGGTCGTGTTTCGTGTGCGCTAGCTGACACCTTCTGATCCGTGTGAGATGGAATCCTCTCCGTATCGTAGTCGCCGGCATATCAATTGTGTTACCAAATTTTTTCACTGCAGTGCAGGAAAAAAATTTGCTACCAGACCCAATTATTGAACCCTGTATGACATGTGGCCGGGCGTAATTGGTTCTTGGTGCCAGTAAATCACTCTGATCCTTTTAGTCGCATATATCGTTTCTTGACACGTGGCTTGTAAGTGAGCGTGTTAACGGTTCCGGCAATGAAATTGGTTAGGATACCATCCCGAACATCGGGTAGGACTGTTCTGTCACAGTCTTAACATTCTGATTAGCACATTTTGAGACATTCCTTATCCTAAATATCGGGACCACGGCTTGTTCTATTCTATAGAAAAATTGGAACAGTCTCATCCTACAAAATATAAAATTTTATTTCACATAGTATACTAAGAAGTAGATAATGAGCAATTTCTTTAATCCTTAAGGTCCCTCTTGATGCTTTACTTCTAATGATGCTCGATATATCCACCATCCAACAAAGTAAAAATATTTTTCAAATTGTTCGATGCTCCTTACTAGCCCTTCTGATGTCTTACCGGCATTGTTGAAACTAGTACAATGGCGGTAGAAGTACAAAATCAAGGTTAAAAAAAATGCTCCTATTTTATGGAGGCTGGGTTGAATGTTGGGTTTAAGGGCAAGTGGAAAGGAAAAAAGAAAAAGATTCGATGCCCGACGCATGCCAAGATTAAGATGCAACTGTTATTACAGAACTTGGCATATCATATGGTATAGAGATGGGTGAAATTTTTTGTTGAATTAGATCCCATCGTTGAGCTAGTGGATCAGTCTAACCGTGAACCAACACACACAAATAAGCTTATATTGCGCCCTTTGGCTTCCGTCTCTTTTTTGTCTACCTTCGTGCATATTGTTTTATGATTGGACTGGTCTATGGCTGAGCTGGTAGATCTGACCCAACTAATAATTTCGCATAGAGATGGTTAGTGTGCAGCGAACCTAGCAGGACTTGCAGGGGAGAGATGCTACCTACGTGGTAAGATTGTGGTAGCTCAGGAGGTGGATGACATGATGCCACCATCCAAAAGAAGCCTACCCAACCATTCCTAGTCCTAGAAGCAAGGCCAGCGGGAGTCATGCGATAGTTAATAACGGGGGTAATCGCTTTCAATAATTAACTAGTATACTCTTATTAGCTATTAACTAGTATACTCTTATGAACTAGTCCACTTCTATTAAGAACACCTGCTGGTTCCTTGTTTGCATCAAAGCCTTGCTTGCATGGGTTCAGATTACTCAAAGAGATGGCAGTCATAGGGTACCTGAAGACCATCTAGAGGTTTGAAGGCAATAAATTAATTTTGGAAATAAGTTTTTTTTTTGGGTGCAAATCCAGTATGTTACTAACAGATCTTTGCAGTTTTCGAACAAATTGATATGCTTGGATTTTTCTTTTACTGCATCACAATTTAATTTGCATGTGTCGTGCATGTAAAACCATGGGCTCTTAAATTTCCAATATTATTGAGTGGATTCTTCAATTATTCATGTTCCCAATTAATCAGATAGCCCTCTATCTTGGTGTTGACTGAAAGATTTTGTTGCTATTGTTGGATTACGTAAAGCTGCAGCATATGTTCATTCCATAGGCTTAAGTTCCTAAAGCAGGATTGCTTGGGAGATCTCTCTTCCCCGTTCAAACTATTGTACTCTTACATGGCAGTAGGAGTGAGATGAATCAAGAATCTACCCTCCATGGGGAAATCTGCCTTCTAGTGTGGCCTGTGCTCATTAAACTTTCCAAAACCCTGTGAAATTTGGATCTTTGCTTTCTTCAAGTAAGTGCTCCATCAATGGACTTACAACCCACCAAACTACAAGGACTTTAGGGCACTATAGTTCCTGAACTGCATATAAGAATCTCATTGCACTAAGAAATCTGTACCAAAAGAGCCTGGTGAGCATTTATAAAAATTCCAAGATGTTCCTCAATATTTGATTGTATGCCATAATTTTAGAGTACAGGGGAGAAATCATATTGGTCCCTTCTTTTGTCACGGAATATGAAGTAAAAGGAAACTGGTACAAATGCAACAACTAATTGATCACTGATGACCAGGCTCTGGCCACTTCTTGTTTCCCTAGCTGCGATATCTTCCAGGCTATGGATCACTGATGCTAAGAGTTCATGAGCCTTTCCATGACCAGCTCAACGATGGCAGGAGCATCGACTGTGACAGCAACTTTCACAGTTGGCTTATCGGACCACTCTGTGATTTCGCCATACCTGGAATGTTTTGGCAGAAAATCATACTGAGTCAGAAGATCTACAATTTAGTAGTACAAGCCTCTTGTATATCCAAAATTTCTTTACAGGACATGAAAACCCTTCTGTTTTTATCAATTTATACGAAGAAAACCATTGTCAACACAATTATCTTTAATTAGAAGTAGCAATGGACGAATTTATCATGACCATACGAACATAAATGCAAGATGCGACTCTCTCTCTCCCCCCTGTGTATGCATTTTATGCCTGCGTGTGTGCGTGTCACACACACATATGCATTAGATGTATGAATCATGACAATATGAGCAAGAATGTAGGACAGAATCTTTGATGCAATGGAAATTATCTGCCTTCCATGGGTGCACAATCTCATGTAGCATTGATTGTATTGATAGGAATTGAACAACCATCATAATGATCAACAAGCCTTGTCCTCTCTTCAGGTCTGTTTTATGAATCTATCTTCAGTATTCTTATGCAAATACACTCATTGGTCTTATTCCATTTATGAAACAAATTTATCTCCATAGAACATGCAGTTTTATGCAAAATTACAGGTGGTTAGACACTCCTTCGAATCTTCAGTTATCTATTTAAGGTGTGCAAATGATTAATGAGTGCTGATGCATTTTAAAGCACCAATGAGTGCCATGGCATGACTAATATTGTTGGATTCTTTTTTTAATGTCCAAGAACAAAACCAATTATAATAGTATTAAGCAATATAAGATTTCTATTTTGCATTAAAATCATTTATACAGTAAAAAAAAACAGATCCTTTCTATAAAGGTGATGTCCAAATTCATATTAAAGTGCAAGGAAGTTCTAAAGTTTTGTATGAAGTGATAATGTGTACTAGGATTTAATCATGTGATATGACACTTATATTGGTACTGTTTATAACTACCTTTTCTGCAGTAGATGGCCAGAATCTCATCATGATCTTTGCAGGGAAATGGACTGTAAATTTTTATTTTGAAAGTCCTTTGCTGTTAATTTTGTAAGTCGCCCTAGCATTATGTGATTATCTGTCTCATCATTACCATTTATCATCTGACATCCAAATGAACAATATAATAATAAAATTTGGAATTTCATACTTGCTTCTGTAGCTTGACCATGAGAAGAACTTAAGAGAATGTCCACTGATCTGGTATATATTGCACTAGTGTTACCTACAGCACAACTATGATCTTTGACATCCAAGTAAACTCCAATAACCATGAGAGTAGTTTTAGGAGAATGGTGATAAATGCATATCAGCATGTGACTGGAAAATACAAATGGATTATACTACAATAAGCTCATCTCTGTTTAAATTTCTTGTTCACCGTCTATTATTGTTAAACATGCATGCGATTAATCTCTAAATAGCAAAATCTGCTGACCTTTTCTTGGTATTATCAAATATTGTAAGGCCTCTTGTGATGCCACTTGTCTGAACCCGTACCACACCTTCAGTATAAGTCAACAGTGATGGATTGACTGCTGCAAGAAGTGCTGTTGGGTCATGAAGGTAGACAGCTGCATCCAAAAGACATCCATAAAAACATTACAATTTGTGCTACCTTTGCATCATTTCTCAATAATTTCTCCTTCCGCAACGAACCTTGTGTTGAATAGGCTTCATGATGATACGAAAAGTAAATCCCTAAGATTTTGCACAGGTATTGAGCATATTTGCCTTTTGATAGTGCAAGCTTGTTTTGATCAGCTTCTGCAATGATGTCAAAATGTTACTTGCTCAATGAGAAAATAGATAATGCAGCACCATCAACTTTACATGTCATTATTATTGCATGAATTTTAATAAAAGGGCCTGTCTTGACTAACTGTTTCTTTAATTGTCGATAATCAATTCATAATGAGTTAACATCAGGAATGACTTTCATGATCCCTAATTACAATCTACAGGGACTAAACAGGTTATGTAAATGATTATGGAACAAGGAGAAGAAATAAGGAAAAACAGCAGGCTATATGAAGGCATGTGCCCTGCGTGCTAGCAAAACAGATTATGACAGTTATTGTCATGTTTAATCAATGCTCTGTGAAAGTAAGAACTCCGAATAAAGGCTTAAGGCCAGACCATCTGCAGCTAACATTATTTTTCTGTGAATCATACTTCAATGAATTTAATTTTGAATATATTTGATCAAAGAATAACTAATGATAAGTAGAATCTTCAAGATGTCAGAGGAAGTAACTTCTCAAATTTGGTTATCATATCCATCAAAGCAATTGAAAGATATAGGATGATCCTTTCTTGCTAGATAGGCCATTTACATATAGTACGCAAATGAGGACAGACCAAATGAGTGAGCAACAGAGATGTGTTAAGAAGCTTATGTAAGTAGATACACATGTTTGTTATTACAGAGGAGCATTGTATGGTGAAACAAAATGAATTCATGATCAGGTCGCCGAAGAGATTTGAAATTACAAGTAAAATAACAAATATTCTTTTGGACACTTTACATTTTATAAAGAGTTATCCTATGATCTTATGGTAAAAATCTACATCCGTGAATAAATTTAATTTTTAAAGTTTTTAACAATTGTTCTCCCGAGAAAAAACAGCAGAATATTTTCCTGACAGGTGAAACAAAATGTTTTTAAGTTTGACAGCTTAAAGACTACGCTATGGATAATAAACAACCAGTTATTTGATTTGAAAGTTTACCTGTCAGAACAATTTGGTGCGTTACATTTATTCCCACAGCCAAAATATCAGCTCCACTAGTGAACACAATATCAGCAGCATCTGGATCACCAAAGATCTGCTTATCCATTCGCAGAGAAAAAGATGAGGGTCTGTCTTTGTTAAAAAAAAAGTCAACTTTTGGTAAAAAAGTAAGAATAGTCAATAGTCATATTTTACTCATAGAACACATGTCCTCGAGATACAGCTCACACTGAGCAGACACTGGTTGGAACAAACAAAACATAAAAGTCCATTT
Organism: Phoenix dactylifera; assembly: GCF_009389715.1. NCBI lineage: Eukaryota > Viridiplantae > Streptophyta > Magnoliopsida > Arecales > Arecaceae > Phoenix > Phoenix dactylifera. Next base: position 65,957 of record NW_024069030.1, on the reverse strand, counting down.
GTTTAAACAAGTTATTTTGACATATACTGCTTCAGTTAAACAAGCAGATAACTCATATAACATAACTTTCTTAGAAGATAATAACAGGATGTTAGCTTATCTTCATAATGATAGAAATGTGCTGTATTGTATATAAAGCAATCATCCTCTTGATTGTATATTGAAAGAAAAATCTGCACTTTAATGGCATTAAAATTGAATTTACAGGCTCAAAACAAATTTCTATGAAAATTTTTGTACAATCACAAAAGCAACTCTAAGGTGGACTAGCGTACTCAGCAAATATATGACTTGGCATGTTGCCTTAGCTTTAAGCTGTCGAAGTTTCAGTCTTCAGTCTCTTCTCTACTAGATCTTATAGTCTAATTTCTTGAAGAAAGCAAAAAGGAAAACTGACAATTTAGTATCTTCCTATGTGCAACTTAGAAAGGATGCCTTGAAATATCCAGAGTGCACGCTAAAATTTCAATGGTATTTTTGAGTTTACTAGAAAAAAGTTGAATAAACTACTATTCTGATCTGCAAATATTATGCAACAAGATGATAATGAAGTGAGGCAATCACATTAAATTATGGAAAATCCAAAGTTACACCAATCATAGATGCATGCATCATATGAATAAATGTACTAAAGCTTCCAGGACAAAGATTAGGCATACATTGGCCTCTGCTGCTGGATTGACATTCCCATTCACTGAAAATGCACCACCGAGAAGAACAATTTGCCCTATCTTTTTAGGAAATGCAGGATCAAGTTGAATGGCCTGATTCAATGCCGAGAAGAGCTAGAAAAAGTTAACTAAAGATAGCATATTCAGAGTAATATGTTCAGAATACAAGTTAACTGAACAACAAACTGACCAAGGCAACATTTGTAAGTGGGCCAAGTGCAACCACAGTAACTTTTCCAGGATAAAGATTCGCCTGTTCAACCAGAAAAGCGGCAGCTGACTGATCAATGGGCTTTCCTTTAGGTGGAGGAAAGTTCTGGTTTCCAAGTCCGTCCGCACCATGTACGAAGTCAGCAATTCTAAGCTTTGTACCTTTCTTTACACATTTTTAGAAAGCAAAGTAAGTAATGCTGTTCAAATATTTAATCGATATCTTGATCAATAATTTTGGAAAAAAAAAGTATCAGTGTGGAAGAAAGGATCTACTGCATGCTCACATGAGTAGGTGCACAGGAAACTAAATACTATTTACGCTGATACATTCACTTTAGGAGACATACCTAGCCTACTGTTTATACTCATTTGCATGCATCAATAAAACCAAAATCCAGCTTGTTCATGAAAATGCAGGTGGAAAAAATAAGTGTCAATAAAGTCTAAATATGCAGCTGAAAAAGCATGCAGGTAACTTCATGCACCCTGAGAAGTCCAAGAACTGCCCCTCGAACTAGTAAAATTAAGAGATTTTGACCAGAACTCAAGAGATATTGACAAACTTTTGCTGCAAGGAGCCCCGCAGAACCTTTTATGTTCAAGAATCTTCAATATAGATAGATTTGAATCTACATAACAACTTGGCATGTAAACATCCTAGTCTGGATGTACAACTGTAAACATTGCTACAGTCAATACTAGTTTCAGCTGTTTTAATAAACATCACTATTTACATACAACAAATTGATCTAGGTCAAGAAAGAAGCAAAAGATCAACAAGTGGTCTTCCAGCAATAGCCACAAAGTAATGATATATTGGTCACTACATACCGTGATTGTCACATGAGATCCCTCAGCCACTGGAATATCTGTCCGCTCTGCGATCTCCAACTAAACCAGTTGCAAAAAAAATGAAGAGAAGCAGACGAAATTTAATTATTACTTTCAAACACACCAATCTAAATGTCCCAAAAAAATACACCAAATAACCAAGAAGAAATGGTTATCCTTAAAATTGACAGATAACACTTCTGAAACAGAATAAATGATCTATATTTAATGTTTATACAAAAACAAAGTAAAATGGTGTAATGATATAGTAGATAGCGCTCCTCTCAAAAGATATACTAGACAGTGGGTTATAATCTCATGTATATAAATATCCAGTGCATAGAATCTTTAATTGCACTAACAGGGCATCAGTCTCTTCAGCAGTACTCTCCATATTGCTAGAGTGATATCTCTTATTTCTCAAGTTTGTAAGTTTGCTACAATCCTTCTTTATGACTATGTCGAGGGTAGATGTGCAATAAGCAATAATTTATATGGTTATGCATATAAATAGTTAATTTGTAAGGGTATATATATAATTTCAATTACTGAAAGCAGAATACATGCAAAAGACCTAATAAAAGGATGAATTTTAGGTAACTACCAACTATATAGTGGAAGCTGAATTTCTATTATAGAGCCTAGTGAAATAAGTAAAGGACTCCGATACTCATGCACCATCCCATGGTCTACAGTAACTATTACTATAGTGCTGTCATAGCAGAACTTCTTATGGTTATCCTATGTTGCTAATTATACAGTACTTATGCAATACACAATCATAGGCACTTGTTACCAAGTGCCCAGGGTTTATACTTGGTTTGATTTGTTCATGAAGACTAGAAAAACAAAGAAGAAATATAGTAATGGGCAATTAATTGCCAAAAACCAACACAGATCATGGGATGGTTTACCAGCTTAAGTACCTATCATCAAGCTAGATCCCCCAGCCCCTACATCACTACATTAGAGATCTTGTAAATCTCAAACTTTCAATTTACAGTACTCATGCAATACGCAATCATAGGCACTTGTTACCAAGTGCCCAGGGTTTATACATGGTTTGATTTGGTTTGGTTTGTTCATGAAGACTAGAAAAACAAAGAAGAAATATAGTAATGGGTAATTAATTGCCAAAAGCCAACACAGATCATGGGATGGTTTACCAGCTTAAGTACCTATCATCAAGCTACATCCCCCAGCCCCTACATCACTACATTAGAGATCTTGTAAATCTCAAACTTTCAATTTATTGTATCAAAATGGAAACCATCTCCATCAGGATTAGAAAAGCTCATATCCAAAATGGCTGAGAAGCTCAGCCCAATAACTATACCATATGGTAGAGCAGTGTTTCTCGAGTGATCATCAGGGATGATGCTTCGGTGGTGATATTTTGGCAGCTTTCACTGCATTTTGAATCAATTACTACATCAACTTCCTCTTTCAAGCTGGCAATTTAGATATTTTTATGAAATTGAATCTGTTTCCATATATAACAGAAGATATTCATACACACTTCTACATTGGTCAACACCCTTTCAGAAGATCGATTCAAAAAGAAGAAGATGATGATGAAGAAGACGAAGAAGAAGAATCTCCACTAACCAGAAGAGCAGTTCATCAATTTTCCAGACCAGATCCAAAAGATCTACAAGAAAAAAGATGATTCATGGGAGCGGTGAATTACCAAATGCAATGCATTTCTTGTGGCCAGCGTCGTATAGACATTCCCATATATTGTTGTCAGCCCAATCACCTCTATCTCCGGCGAGTTCAGAGCCACGAATATCGCCATCGCGTCATCTGAACACAAACTCACATTAAAAACACAAATTTTACCACATAAAACCCCAAAACAATAGATTGGAAGCTAGAAATTATGGTTTTTTTAATCATTTTTGGAGATCAGGGTTAGGGTTTTACCAATTCCGGGATCGGTGTCGATGACGATCTTCTTCCTCCCGGCTTCACCCATGGCTGTGGGCAGAGTACACGAGCAGATAATAATGAAGGTTTTTTCCAGCTGCTTTCTTCTCCTTTCTCCCGTCGTTTATTTAACGACCGAACAACTCCGCACGGCGCTAGGAGAGCGCAATGCATCTTCGCCGTCCATTTCGTGTCCCACCAATCGGTCGGCCGTCCAAAATGGATCAGATCTCCAAATGGACGGCCCAGATCACTGGGATCCACCTTTACCGAACTGGAGAAAAGGGAATGGGGCAACTTCATCGAATCTCGAAGGGCCCCCTCTTTCACCTCAGTTCAGTGGGAAATTTTAAAAGCTTCTTTTTCCTCTCTTCGACGTATTTATCTTTTGATTGGCGGGGAAAGTAGAGAAAATATGGTCAACAGAAAAGTATTGAAATATTTTTTGATTAAATTTTTTTTAAAAATAAAAAAATTATATTTTTATAAAAATATAATTTTTATAGAAATATGATTCATGAAAAAAATTTATTAGGAATATAAAAAGTTACATTTTCATGAACCAAAAATTATTTTATTTTTATTTTTTTAAAAAAATTATTATTAAAAAGATATTAAAAATCTAATTTTTATTAAAAGTATAATAAAAATTATACATAATTATTTTTAAAAAATGAATTATCCATACTCTGAGAATTTATTACTTTTTTATAATTAATTAAATATTTTTAAAAATATTTTGTTAGATATTTTATTTTAGAAATATATTTTTTAGAAATTATATTTTTAGCAGGAAAAAACCTTTTCGGAGAGTAGAGCAAAGGTTAAGATTTGGGAGAGGGAAAAGAGACGCCAGGACCGAGCTTCGAAGTTCGGGAGGAGGAGCTCGGAAGAAACCCTAGCGAAGAAGTCTGAGGTGAAGAAGAAGCCGAGTCCGAGGGATCCATTGAAGGACGTTTCGTCCTTCTTCTGGCTCCGCAGAGGCATCTAGAGGAGCTGCTTCAGCTTTCTTCTGCCAAACTCCTCTTCTTGCTTTCAAGAACTCCCAGAGCGGCCCCTCCGGTCTCTAGAACGCTGGCCTCCAAGAATTCCGTGAAGGCATTCCCGGGCTCTCGGAAGAATGCTTCGAAACCTAGCTTGGAAGCGTCCAAACAGCTTAAATCGAAGTAGCGCCCAGAACCGCTCATCTACTCCAGAGGTGGAATACGCGGAAGCCAAGCTCCGAAGGGTAGGGTTGGAGCTCCGGCGATGCGTCGGATTGTACGAATCCTTGCGCTGAGGTCGGTTTTGAGGGAAAGGTTGAGACTTTGAATCCGTTCAGATCCGGAGATTGTCCGGTTTCCACCCCGGAGAAAACTCTTCCTGCTTTTGCTCTTAAGGTGGTCTGGGACGTGAAGGAAGGAGAGCAGATGCTTTCAAATACACAAACGTCAGCCACGACGCCTTCAATTCGGGCCTCCATATCCCCGGAGGTCCCCGCCGGGTCCTCTGTCACTCCCACGCCTGCCTGCTTTACCACCAGCCAGGTGATCGCTGGAGTCCACGACCGGATGAAATGTAGGCCGAGAGGCATACTCACTGTCGGTGGAGGTGGAATGGAGGTCACCATGAATTCAGAAATTTGGGATTCTTTGATACCAGCTCCCATCGCTGGTGCTTCCATCATCCATTGGCTGTCTTCACCTTCAGAGAATGTGAATTCCGGCATCGGCAGTAGTTTCAGTTCTATTTCTAGAGTTCAGCTGTCGCATTGCAATGCTGAAGCTTCTGTGAACTGGCTTCTATCTCCTTGTGAGGAAGGAGAAGAGGATGTGCTGAAAAATGGCTTGGTGTCCACGAAGGTGTCTACTTTGGGTCTGAGTGTTTACCTGATCTTGGGATTTGGAGGTTTTCTCCTGCTAATTCTAAGCCTATGGAATCGCCTGAGCTTGAAGAGCAGTTGGGTCTCGACTTGCCTGTCCTCAAAACAACGCCATTATCTGGTTATGGCTTTCAAAATACTCCTTCTACCAGGACGGGCATTAGTCCTTTCTCTATGATTTTAGAAAGGGCTGCAACATCTTCCAAATGTAAGTTTCCTAAGCCTTACAAACAAAGAGGAGGATGCCGCTATGGTTCTGCCTTAGACTTCACCCTTTTCTGGGGAAACCTTTTCTAGGTCAAGAAACAAGGTGGTTTGCCTGCATTTCGATGGATTTAATGGTGCCAATTCTTGGGACCAAAAACTTGTCGCCATAGCCGAAAACTGATGAGGTAAATGATCCTATGCCATCACCAGGGCATAGTTTCCAGTTTGGATGCACAGCCGCATCTTCAAACTCTGTAGATTTAATTCATTTTCAGAAGCCCTCGTGCAATAGGACCTCTGCAAAAGAAGCTTGTTTTCAAGAAGGGGTTTGCCATGGGAAGAGATAAGGATATCATGGAGAGAAGGACAAATCCGTACGATTTTTGAGATGGGTGACTTGATTGCTGTCAGTGACTTTCTGATGATGAGGATAATTTCAATGGTCATAGAGAAGATAAAGTGGAGCCAGTGTTTGGTCTTAGAGTTGAGCCAAATATTGGAAGCTCTATATCAAAAGATGGAAATGACTGGCACTTAGCCAGTGGGTTTGGGCCTATTGAATTTGCTTGTGATGAAACTGCAATTCAAAAGAGCATGGCAGAGGCTCCTTCTGGACCAAGTTCATGCACAGAATCCCTTAGTGCAGATTGCATTGAGTTGGTCTCTTCTGGTGATTCTGATTGGAATCTTTTATACAAAAACGATTTGTTCAAATTATGATATTTTGTTTAGTCTTGTATACTTTGACTTGGATTGTACACTAGAATTTTATGTAGAATTTACAGCGTGCAAATCCAGCTGAAAATTTGTATATCTAAAGATCCAAGGGATGATTCTATCTTCTTCTTTTTTGTTCTTATTGTTGGTCCTCTTTACTTTTGTAAGTTCAGCATACTTACAGGTGAATCTGCCTCGACTAAATTTTAGCAACCACAATAGGCTTCACAGATGATCCTAGATCTGTTCCTTATCTTCCATTGAAAACTGTCAGCCAATCTTACTGTTTTGGGATGATAAGCATATGCAAATCATGTTATGTGGATTATTTTGATTAACACAAGTAGCAGCTAGAATTGTTCTGTTTTTATCGACTAACTGGAGGTTCAATATCAGACTGTTTCACAATTTTTAATGTGAGAACTATTGTAAGTTTGTAACTCTTTGGAGTTGATATGAGAGTGTCTGATGCAACATTCCAACTGTTGAAACAAAGCCTTCTTAGAGTGCTTGAAAGAACTTGCTATTGGTGCTTACACAAGATTAAAGTGACAGTTTTGACAATACTACTCTCATATGATAAAGATATCTTATCTTGTTCTAATCTGCTTTGAAAAATTAGTATTGTTTATGTCGAGTCATGGCAACACCTCAGAGATGTATATGGTATTGAGATTATGTAAAATGCATCATGACAAGAAATTTAATTGAAGGCACTGTTGTCACATGCATATGAGTGATTCCATCAAATGCATGCCCACCAATTCACTTTGATAGACATGCAAGCATGCACATCCAAAGCTTGATATGCTGCGCAAATATCATCCCATTTTTCTTTTAACTAGTTCCATTTTACCCCCAACAGCCCCACCCCAGTATCAAACATACACAAATATGTCTACCCATGTTATGTTCTTTATCATGAAATTGATGGCTGCATCACATTTTAGATGCAAAATTGTGCATTAGTTGTTAAAATTCCCTCTAGACTATCTTATCCCAATTGTAATGATTAACATATATGGGTGATGTGGAATATTTTTGTACTTGGCAAAACTAAAAAAGCATGGCTGGAACTCATTATTTTTTCTGTGTAATATCCTTACAGCTAGGCTAGATTCCTTCTAGTGAGTAGTGTATTTCCTGTGTCATGCAAATTTATTTTGTCTGGTCTATCTTTTTTGTTTTTCAATCCTGAAAAATCATTTTTAGGATAATGATCTCATAATTTATTTATAAGGTTGCTTTTATGTCTTCTTTTTATCTTTCAATGAGTACACATTCTAGTTCTCTACATGATTGACAGTTGGAAACTTATGATATACCAATATTTATTTGCATCTAGTTCAGAAATATTTTCATATCAAGTATTTCCTAGTTGCTTTGTCTCCAAGAAACAACATTTGCTTCTTCAAGAGATGCATATAGCTTTATTTTCTCTATCTTTTAAAACATTAGATGGGCACATACAAATACATTTGTTAAAATAGCTTCTCTGTCAATTACACTAGGTGATTTGTTGCTTTGTGAAACTTCTTGCTATTTTGTGTCTACGTTGCATGGATACTGGTGTTTGGTACATATTATTGAGTTCTCTATCTTGAAAAATTCTGAAAGGATAGGACTCAGAATTTTGAATGCATAGGTTGTTATATTATAATTTTGGCTCTATTCTTCTGATCTTGTGCTTATATTATAATATTCCCGAAGGAAGGGAAATAATGTAGAGAACAAGCTCCATTAGTAGATAAGGCCACTGAATGGGAGGAGGAAAATACAAGAGAAGCAAAAAAGGTAAAGAACTGCTACCACGTCCCTAGCTAAGCCATCTGCTATACTATGTTGGCTCCTGTTGTGCATGATCATTGACAATATTCATGTTGCTTAACGGCTTAAATCACCAGTGTCAAAATTGTATACAAATCACCACAGCCAGCATGTGCTCTTATCCAAGATAGTTTTCTTTGTTGTTCAGTCCTATTCAACTAGTATCAAAGAGTTAAACGAGAGCAATTTTAAGTAAAGCATGTCATATGTGCCCTCAAATCCTTTTTCTTCTGAAGTATGGAGAATCTAAATCCCCATTCACTAGCATTCCCAGCAATGGCCACTTAATTGATGTCCAGCTGATATTGATGCCTGTCTTAATTGAAGTATGGAGAATCTTAATTGATGTCTGTCTAGTCGCAATGTTATTGTTTTTGTTTATTGAAGACTACTCTTCTTCTAATTTCCATGACTTTAATTGCAATCTGACTTTCATTCCTAGTTTCTAGTTCAAATTTAGGTTTTTTCATATTTTTTGTTGCAGAATATAAAGCTTTTGTTGGAGGGTGTGCTAAATAAAAAGGAACTCCAGGTATGATGCTAAATTTTCAGAATAAGGTATGATCTTACACAAGATCCTTCTTTTATTCTTCTTCTTTTTTTAACGAAAAGAAGGTTGTGCTATATTTCTTGCTTGGGGTTTTTTCTTCACCTTGTGTCAATATGCCTTTCTATAATAGTTTAAATCATGTGACGAGCATGTGGCATTTGGAATGTACATGATGAATTAGTTGGGCGTTGAATGATCAATAAATACTTTCCTTTTAGATAGTTGTACTCCCCTTTCAGTGTTGTCTCATACCAAAACATTGTTCTATAGAAAGACCTTGAAAGCAGCACCACAAGCACTCTCATTGTAGACAGACTTGAATATATGCAGAAAAGCTAGCAAATCAGAATTCTGTAACACTTGTGTTCTTCATTGTGGATTTGTGAGCCTACGATGCATACTCTATTACTATTGGCAATCTTTCACATGTGATAACCTTCCACATGATCATGATATAATGGTATGGAAATGGTGCAAGGGAATATTTACTTGCCATTACTTTTTCAACTATGTATTTTATACGATATCTGTGTTAATAACCAATAAAGCCAGGCTTCAGCATACCAGAAAATTACAATTACAGTTATTTTAAATGAGTTTCAGAAAGAAAGTTGTAAACTCATAAAATTTCGATAGTTGATATATTAGAATAAATCCCAAATTCATGATATTGGAAACTCAGATTTAAATTTTTAAAACCTTCTCGTCCTCTTTCTATATTCCTTGAGACCAAAGAACTTCCAGGAGACAAATTTGAGAATTCTGACATTTCTTTAACCACAGAAAAGCAATAAAGATGAATTTGGAAGTAAAAACGTAAGCCATTATTATTGAATTTGGACTTTTTTTTTCCTTTTTGATCTGGGGTTGGCATGATATTGGTGGTCATTATTATATCTTTATCCTTAAATTACAGCCTGCAGTGACCATTTCAAGTGAAAATCATCTCGCGAAAAAGGCAAGGCCTTTTTCCTTGCCTTTTTCTGTAGTCTATTGCTTAAGGCATGGCCACTAAAAGGTAAAGGGGATAAGGAATTCAACAATCTAAACGAACTAGTGGTTGTAAAGAAAAAATAAGGTTTGAAGTTGTGCAAGTGTGAAACCTAGTGTAACAACCAAAGAAATGTGATATATACTTGTTGGACCTGCTAATCTGAACTTTGAAAATGAGATCAGTTCTTCCAGTCAAGTTTGATATACAGCATACTGTGCTCCTTGAATTTAAATGGCTATAAGATATATGTATAGTTTCTTGGATTCAAGAAGCTTGTTCTTGATGCTCATAGAAAGATTCAGTAACGGAAGGGAGGTTCTTATCGATAGCTAATAATTATAATTAGGTTGATATACTACTGACCTGACATCAATGATGAAGGTAAACATTTCGTTGTGAGCACATTATTGCAAAAAGAAAAATCTGATTGGAATTTATTTATACCAAGACTGGGAATCCAGCAACTATTGCATTTGGATCTGAATTTTAAATGTAAAGCAGCATCCAATGTTCATATTGGGTAGAACTTCTGTTACAAGACATGGTTGTTTTATCAATAATTGGATTGTGCTTTCTCACTATGATCCTTGAAATTTATGAACAGGATCCAATTTAGCCTCTTCCCAATTCCAATTGCTTGTTTCTGAGGCTTCTTGTTCTGGATTCGAAACAAAAATGTCTGCGGCATACTGCCTTTTACTCTGTCAAAGCTTAGGTTTGTCTAAGACCAATAAATTATGGTAGTTTTCGGTCATTCTCGCGGACTTGCCCATCCCCTGCACCACCTTGAAGAGCAATTAATGCCTCCAACTGAAGTCATCCCAGGCCGAGAATCTGGACCATTTTCAAATAATCTTTTACTTCCCAGTTCTTGATATGCAATACGCAGCCCAATTAATAAAAAACTGAATTTAGTCCTCTTGACCGGTTCGGATATAAAAGTTGGAGTAGAAAATGAAAAAAAAAAAGGATAAAATCTTATTCGACTTGGAATAGAAAATGAAAAAAAAAATAGAGCTCTTTTGACTTAGAGTAAAAGATAGAATTTTATTTAATTTGGAGTAGAAAATAGAACCATATTCGACTTGAAGTAGGAGATGGACTCCTCATCTATCTCGATTTTTTATGAAAGCTAGAAAACCTAGCCTCCAAGAACTATTTAAGAATACTATATCATCTTGTACTGCTCATCAAGATTTCAGTTGAATGCTCACTGAAGTCTGAGATTTTAAGAGAAATTCTCGAAATTGATTGGATCTTTAGTTTGCTTTCGCTGACAAATTATAAAATTATTATATTAATAAATTTGAATTATACTATTCATAATGCATGAATTTGACGTATGGTATTTTATTACTAAATATATTTTATTTTTAAATATTATAATAATGTATGGCTGAAAATATTGAACTCATTCAATTAATTTCGACATATATGAGTTGATATATTTTTTTAAATTAATTATACATATATTAAAAAATATATATTTCTTATTATAAATATAATTTAGTATTTTTGGTATATAAATAAATATACTAATTATTTATAAATATTTTGTTAGGTTCATTGATAATTAAGAAATATTTGTTATTAATAATTAATGCTTATTAATGAATATATATTATATTAATATAATATATATTTGTATAATTAATATTAATTATATGATATAGTTAATATATTATTAATATAATATAAGTAAAAGTATTTTTTTAAGAAATAATATTTTCATATTACCTCCACTCAGTAATCCAATATGAAAAACAAATATCATCCTTCTCGTGATATTTATTATCTTCTCCATCTTTTATTTTATTATTTTTTATCTATTTTTTATACTAAATATGATAATCTAATATTAGATTTATTTTCTCCCAATCAAACCGAACAAAAAGACTTGCAATTCGGCTGCCAAGAACTGATGAATCCCTTGTCTGGTGGGGTAGGCAAGAGTCGAGCTAATGAGCAAGTGTTGTGTGTCTAGTCATTTAAAGCCTCTCTGGGCAATCCAAATATATATTTTTAATTTCTAATTTCATATGCAATTCCAAGAAGTTTCAGTTCGGTCGTATCATTTCCTTTCTACTTGCCTATGTGAACATGACTTTGCTTCACCTTATAGAGAAACCACTGTGTACTCTCTTTATAAAAGCGGTGGAAGGAGATGCGAAGTAGCCTTGTGCCACTTCTTTGGCATGATGTTGTTTCAGACATTTCGAGTACTCTATCTGAAGAAATTTTTTAAAAAAATAAAGTAATAATCTGAGGTTAAGGCAGGAGTGCCACTACTACTATGTAAGTTGAGAATAAGGGCTCGTTTGGTTCGTGGAAAGTATTTTTCCTCCTAGGAATATGATTCCTGGGAATCAGATTCCTAGGAAGAGGATACCTAGGAAAGTACTTTTGGCATGTTTGGTTAACAATGGGAAAGTGACAAATTTTCAAAGTGCTTATGTTTGGTTGACCATCCACTTTCCTAGGAAAGTTATGTATAATTCCTATTATGCCCTTAATAAAAATTAGGTCTTTAATGCTGAAGGGTCTTTTTGGGAAAAAATAAAAAAGAAGTGATTCCCACCTCATGGGAAAGTAACTTTTCCATGTTTCTCATGGGAAAGACTTTTCCATGAAATGTGGGAATCATATTCTCATGGAAATACAACTTTCTCATCTCTCTCCTTTGAAAACTCCAACCAAACAAGAGACATTTCATTACTTTCCCGTTGACCACACTTTCCCCCCTCCTTTTCCTGCGAACCAAACGAGCCCTAATAGGTTTGTGTGTGTAAATAGGCTCAATTAAAGTGGACCTTGAATGTTTCAACTAGAGTAGGTATGGTCAATAAATCTTTATGCATTTGTCAAGTGCGTCACGTCCAAGTCCAACGTATGAGACCAATCTAGCTCAATGTATGCTCCAACTAGCTAAAACTATATTAGCTTTTACCAAAATTCATTAAGTCAACTATTTGTTGAATAGTTAATTAAATCCATTATGAGCAATTAAAAATAGGATTAAATTTGGTCTTCAATTAGTACAGAGTTGTTTTTGTAGAAGAGTGGATTTATGATTTTTGCATGATGCAAAATTAAATTAATACTTAGCTTTAACGGCATACGCTTGCTACCTTGGTTGGTAGAATTTTTAAAATAATAAAAATATCTAAAAAAAAAAGCAGCCTAAATTAGCCAACTTTTGAGCTTCATTTTTGCAGCCTACTCATCCTTCAAGTAGAGCTTTTAGAACCATTTATTTTCATGATCATTGGAAAAAAAAAATCAAAAACTATAAATTTTTCATTATAGAATAATGTGTTCATTTATCTACTATATATAACTCAAAAAAACTATATCAATAGTCGACAAGCATCCTTAGGGCTCGTTTGGTTCGCAGACAAAAAAGGAAAAGTGTGATCAACAAGAAAATAAAGAAATACCTCTTGTTTGATTGGTGGAAAGAAAAATTCATGAAAGACATGAAAATTAAAGTTTTTTTTTTAAAAAATATTCTTAAGCCATCAAAATCTATATAGGTAAGATCTTTCTCTTTATTAAGTATATAATATATATTTTATATAATTTTTTTTAAAAAAGTAGATATTCAACTAAACATACTTACTTCGGACCATTTTTTCATGATCAATCAAATATGCTAAAATTATTTTTAAATACCTCATATTTTTAATATATATATATTGGTTTCACGAATCAAACGAGTAGTTAGAAAAAGCTACCAAGATTTAACCAAGCGTTCTCGGTCACTTTCTTTCCTTTTCGGTAATACCAGGAATCCCTCCTCGTGGGAGCTCCCCTAAAGTCCAAACAGCGTGACGGAGAAGTTAATAAAAAGAGTTCGAACTCCTTCCTTTCCTTTTTATTCTTTTCTTTATTTGAGAAAGACAGGAAAAAAAGCGGAGGGCGAGGAGAGGGGCGGAAAGAAAGAAACGAAAACCACAAAAGAAAAAAAAAAATCGCTGCTTTCGTTCACGGAGTCCCGCCCCCTCCGCCTTTAAACCGGCAACTCCGACGACGACTACGACGACGTTTTCCGCCCCGCCCCTTAAACAAGGTCCCACGATTCCGCGCTTCCTTTCCCTTCAAGATTCCAAGCGAGAGATCGATAAAGGGTGACGAATCTAGAGAGATTTAGGTTTTCGGGCGGTTTCGAATCTCTTGCGCTCTCGCTCTCTCTCTTTGTTTGGCGTTTGGTTTCGATTTCGGAGGTACGTTTTGCTTCGTTTCCGGGATGAATTCTGGTTTTGGGAATGTGGATCGGGGGATGGTTTTGGTTTTTTGGTTGAGGTTTAACTTGGATAGATCTGGTGCCGATCTTTTCTGGGTTTGATTGGATGGTGGGGCGATTGCTTGTAGTTGTTGTTCTTGGCTGTTTTTTTTTGGGTTTATGCAATGTTTTGATTTTTTTTAATTGGATTCTGGATCGATATAACCTTGAATGCGTGCGTGTCATCTGTAAACTCGTATTTCCTTTTCTTCTTCTTTTTTTTTTTGAAATTTCTCTGTGTTTTCTTGTAATGAATTTGATATAAGGTCGGTCTCCTAGTTCTTAATTGCTAATAATGTTTAAATACTGTGGATATGTTTCAATTCTGCGGGAAGAACGGTAATTGATGGTGGGAAGGCAGAGATTTATCTGTGAAGATTTAGATAAAGATTGGGTGGCATGATGTTTGGTATTGATTGGAAAGGGGGGCTGGTTGAAACTTGATTAATGGATTGGACTTCTTATATGTATTGGACTTAAAAGAAGATTGTACTTTCTCTTTTATTGCTGTCCTAAAATCACAATTTTTTTGCGTACCTATTTATGTTGGTATGATGAATTTAGAAGGCTGTGATATGAAATTGTACTTGGGTCAAACCATTTTCTGTTCTAAGAATGCATCTCAGAGCCAAGTTTCTGTTTGATTTCTTTGTTTCTGTTTTGCAAGGTTTGAGCTACAGCTATCATACCATCGGTTGTCATATTAATTTATTTTTTTTCCTTATCGGATGTTTACCATCTAGCTTTTTCAATTTGCATGATTTTTCATGATGTCATTGTTTGCTGCAAACCTAGTGCCATCCAGTGCTGTTTAATTAGAAACTAGATGTTGGTTGCACCTTGGTTCCAGGTTTGCTTCGGAGTCTCTTTGCTGCTAGGGCTTGTGGCGAGTGTTGAGTTCAATAAGAAGCAATAGATATTGGGAAGGTGCAAGTCTGGTCAATAGTGATGGACTTGGGTTCTGCACTCTTGAAACTAGCTGCTGAATCCGATGTGTCTGGTCCGAATATTTTCGGGTGGCTTGTCACCGCTGGATCATTTGGACTGTTGGCCCTCATTTATGCATTCCTTAAGCTGCAGAGACAGGCATCCCTAAACTGGGTGAAAGCTGCTGCTAGGGAAAAGAAGAAGGCACGGAAGACATTAAAATGTCCAACTTCACGCCATACATGGATGGAAGATTATTGTCATAGTGAGCAGCCTTCAACATGTTGTGTCTGTTTATCTTCATTGGTCTCTACACAAACTGTTGGTGCAAAGGGTGCTTGTAACGTTCCTCTTCACCGTTGCTCCATATGTGGTGTTGCAGCTCATTTTCACTGTTCCCACTCTGCCACAAAGGATTGCAAGTGTGTAGCACAAGGTGGTGCATCCCACTTGCTGCACCATTGGTCAGAAAGATGGGTTGAAATGGATGACAATTCTGATACATCTTCCTTTTGCTATTACTGTGATGAACCATGTGGTATACCTTTCCTTGGTGCTTCACCTATATGGCGTTGCTTGTGGTGTCAGCGCCTGATACATGTTGACTGTCATGCCAAGTTATTAAAAGAGACGGGTAATGTCTGTGATTTGGGTCCCTTTAGAAGGCTTGTTCTGTCTCCGCTTTGTGTGAAAGAATTAAACACAGGGCAAGCAACTGGTGGCATGTTAAATTCTATCAAGGAAGAGATTATAGCATCATCAGTTAGGGTTCGGATTAGAAGGCGACGTAACCGGAGCAAGCATGGGTACAATTATGCTTCTTTTTATGGAGATCCTAATGGCAAATTGCAGAACAGTTCAGAAAAAGGATCAGTACTTGAATCCATGCTTAGAGGGGTTGTTGCATTGGTCAGCACGAATGAAAAGAAGAATGGATACTCTATGAAGCAGGATGGCGGGTTAGCAAGTCTTGAATTCACTGAAAATGGCTGCATCCAGAAGAATGGAGGCACCATGATCACAACTGATAAAAAGGAGCACAAATTGGTTGATTTGCCACAGGATGCCAGGCCTCTTCTTGTTTTCATCAATGCCAAGAGTGGAGCTCAATATGGACCTTCTCTTAGAAGGAGACTGAACATGTTGTTGAATCCTCTACAGGTCCGTTTTCCTTAGGTTGCTTTAGCTATGACATTATCTTATTAATACTTTTCCTCATTTCTAGTGTAAGATGTTACATGCATGGAGAAAAATGATTGCAGATGTCTGACTTGATCTGATCTGTGATATATTGAACCCTGGAATGATGGATTTGTGCCTGTTTCCATTTGTCCTTGATAATTGTTTGGCATATTCTGCCTTCGATTGATCTGTTGTGGAAGAGGGGTCCTTCTGTTTCTCTTGAATATGTTGCAGCATTTTTTATGAATTGGCTCAAATTAATGATTAGAAAGTAGAACCCTGATAGCTTTGCATTTTTAAAGTTCTAAAATTTGTACTTCTTAAATGAATGTTTTCAAACCATTTCAGTGTCCTCGGTATTCAGTTGTCATGCAATACCATTTGGAGTGTCATCAGTATTCAGTTCTTGTGCAATATTTATCAGTATTTGGTGATATTACTGATTCTAAGGATTATAATTTCAGGTTTTTGAGCTTAGTGCTTCACAGGGACCAGAGGTAGGACTGGCATTGTTCCGTAACGTGCAATATTTTAGAGTTCTTGTATGTGGTGGAGATGGTACTGTAGCCTGGGTTCTCGATGCCATTGAAAAGGAAAAGTTCGAATCTCCTCCACCTGTTGCTATACTACCTCTTGGAACAGGAAATGACTTGTCCAGGGTTTTGCGATGGGGAGGAGGTTTGTCTTCTGTTGAAGGACAAGGTGGTTTGGGTGCCCTGCTGCATGACATTGACCATGCTGCAATCACAATGCTCGACCGTTGGAATGTTGCTATCCAAGAATATGATAGGGAGCAAAGCTGCAGTACAAAGAAACTTAAGTTTATGACAAATTATCTAGGTGTGCTGGCTTATATTGCTGCCCACTTTGGTCGGTGTGAATTTTCTTAAGTACTTATCCTTTTCCTCCCTTCAACCTATATCGTGTAGGTGTTGGATGTGATGCAAAGGTTGCATACGACTTTCACATGATGCGCGAAGAAAGACCTGATAAGTTCTATAGCCAGGTTACTCCTGCACTCCCTTTTCACTGGAATTTTTTTATCTTGGGTAGTTATATTGCTTTACATATTTCTCATTTAACATGCTGTTTAAATTTCAGTGAACTGCTTTCATAAGTTTTGTTAAATGTTCATTATGAAGTTTCTCAAAAAAAAAGGTTCAATATGAAGCCTTTTCTAAAGACTTAAAGTAATGCTTTATTTCTTTAGGTTTCATGATATCCAACTTTTGTTTTAATTTACATTAATTTTTGTTCCGTGATAGAACCATGGAGGCATGGACTCATTGTACTCATTCATTGTAATATCATAAGGGTTCTTTCAGGACAATGAACTAATCTGACTGGTTTTTAAGGGAAGGAGAAGAAATCTTATTAATGTGTCAATAATATGGATCAGGGAAGCAAATTTATTTGAGGTCTTGATCTTAGACTTGCAATATTTATTCATGGAGTCCTATTTAGCTTCACATCTAGAAGAATTTGGAATGTAGAAATTGTCTTTATGTTCAAAGCCTATCTCATGTTATGATATAATTCCAAGAATTACATAAACATTTTTGATATGGTATGGATCCTGGATATCATGTAACATTAGGTGGGTGATGTAAGAAGGGAAGCAATAGTAAATAGCAGAAGGAAATCAAAGGATCTATTGTTGTGGAACCAATTTTTCCTTGATCAAATAAATCTTCTCATTTATATAGTAGTGGATTTATAAACTAAGGTGGAGCAATCAACATTGGAGTGACCTGCTCTTAATCTGATGGGATTTTTTTGAGTTGTTGCGGACTTCCTCGTGAAACTTCGGACAAGAGTGGGGCATGCAATAAAACCTACAACAACTTTGCAGGTATAGAAACTGATTTCTTTGATCTAGCACTTAAACTCGTATAATTAGAGATCAGCCCTCCTAGGTTCATTATATTTGGAAAGAGCCTAGATATAGGAGCAAGAAAAATGTGTGATATAGGGAATTGCATTATTCATTTTGAGACATTTATTATAGGAGCAGAGAAATAGGAGTCAAGTGTCTGGTCACAAATTAAGTGTCTATTCAACTGTCTAACTAATTCTGACAGAATAATCTATGGTTTTTCTTGACAGAGACATTATCATAAAAGATCTTAAATAGTAGTTTGGATTTGATTTGGTGCAAATTATGAAGTAACATACATCCCTTTTTCCTATGAGCTTTTTCTAACCAGGTCATTGTCAATTCTTAGCCATTGTCAAATGAAAAATAACGAACAATTGTTAACAAATTGAGGGAGATGTTGGTGCTAGTTTAAGTTTAGGTTCTCCAGAGGAAGAATCTTCAAAGTGGACAAGTCAAGAGTCATTTTTGGTTTATTGCAAGGTTATGTATTTGTTGAATAGATGCATTTCTTCAGTTATCATTGTCTTGAGCAATCTGTGCTTCGAAGAAAGCATGAGGTGGTGTTGTATAGGCAGACACCCAGTTTTGTACATGATTCATGCCAAAATGAAATTCGGCCAAGAGTTTATTTGACCGTCATTATTAGTTTAATTTCTTGATTGTAGATGAAACAAGATTCCTATTGTGCAAGAACTACTTAGGCAACTATGAAAATTCAAAGCAACTCATTTTTGTGGAGAACATAATTTTTCAACCGTATTTTATCGAAAAGAATCTTGGTATGCCTTCATGTTTTTTAACAAGATGAGGACAAAAAGGTAATATAAGTTTTTCTACACTATACCTGTGAAACTTTGTGTTTGACTGATGTTGTTATCTACAGTTTGTGAACAAATTGCGATATGCCAAAGAAGGTGCCAAGGATATGGTGGACAGAGCTTGCGCTGATTTACCATGGCAAGTGAGCCTTGAAGTTGATGGTGATGAGATCGAAATCCCAGAGGTGAAATTGTACTCTTTCTCTCTGCTTCTCTCTCTCTCTCTCTCTCTCTCTCTCTCTCTCTCTGGCATGCATGCACTTGATCGATCTGCTGGCTGCTGCTTGCTCTCTTGCATCCCTTGTGCTTCTCTCATTTCACTTTCCTGTTATCAGGATGCTGAAGGTGTGCTTGTGCTAAATATTGGTAGCTATATGGGAGGGGTGGATCTTTGGCAAAATGACTATGAGCATGATGATGATTTTGGTCTCCAATCAATGCATGATAAAACACTTGAAGTTGTGTGCATATCTGGAACATGGCACCTCGGGAAACTTCAGGTTTGATTATTTTCTTTCAAGTTCTACTAGAAATTCAAATTTACCTTGCTGATACTATGACGGGAATAAAAATTTATTGCTATCAGTTAACTTTATTAACACACCGGATTTAGAATGATTGGTTTCAAGCCCTTTTTCTGCATGGTTGTGCGTAATTATGTACATGTCGAGAATGATCAGATACATCAAAACATACAATTTAGAAATACAAGTTTTTGGAGGAAAAGTTAGAAGTACTAGTTATAGACCGAGATGATTGCCAGCAAACATTTTTGAGATCATGAGCTGGAAAAGTATAATCCAAATAACACAGAACTAAACAATATGTTCCTCTCTAATAAGTGGTATGTTCAATGTTTGACAGGTAGGACTTTCGCAAGCCAGAAGGCTGGCCCAAGGAAAAGTGATAAGATTGCACATCCACAGTCCATTTCCTGTCCAGGTCGATGGGGAACCATGGATTCAGCAGCCCGGTTGCCTGGAAATAACTCATCATGGGCAGGTAGTCTGTCTTTTCCTCCGTGCATCATTTGCTTCTAGCTTAGCCTAGTTTTTTGTCTAGAGAAGTTAGATTCATGCATTTTAAAGGACAGAATAGAAGCATATAACTTGGTTGAGTCAATCACCTTCCTTTTTTTTCTGGTTAAAAACAAGTACTCTTGAGATAAGAAGAAAATAAGAAGCCACATGCATCGATGATGCCAGGCCATTTTTGTTTATGTTCTGATGCATGAGGGTTCAGGCCTTTACCTGGATATCTTAAGGCTGCATGTGAAAAACTGTGATGCATACATCTTTTCAATTTGTATTAAAGTGTTGTCTAACTTTCTTTTAATCTTTTATAATTGTTAACCATGTCAGTGATTTTAGTGAAAGCCTTAAACCAGAACTAGATATACCAGATAAATTCAGCTAAAAACGCAGCGGAGTGTTTAATTATTTGTACAGAGAGCATTTTTTTTATGGAAGCAATGTATACAGAGTGATTTGATGTTGGTGCAGGTGTTTATGCTGAGGAGGGCATCTGAGGAGCCCACTGGGCATGCTGCAGCCATCATGACAGAGGTCCTTGTTAATGCAGAGTGCAATGGTGTCATCAATGCTGCTCAAAAGAGACTGCTTCTCCAGCAGATGGCACTCCGGCTTTCTGCCTGACTCCGCATGCAGTCCACCCGCCATCTTTTACCCTTTACAGCTTGCTGTTGCTGATGGTAATTAGAAAGAACTGGTCTTCTTTCAGTGTCAATAGGCAACATCTTTTGCTTCAGGTAGCTCTACACAGTGAAGGAAAGAGGTGAAAACTTCCTTCCCTTTTTAACCCCTTGGGTTTTGCAGCCCTAGTAGATCATGAGTTTTTTTCCGAGAAGGGAAGAGGTTAACTTCCTTTATCTGAAATTTCTTTCATGTCTGGTGTGAATTCATATAGTTACTCAGAGTGGAGAGAAGTGAGGGCGGAACAAGCTCAGTTTTGTAACATCGATACGTATATTGTTGCTACCTACAGAATATAAAGATGGATAATCAATCATACTTGTGGTGTTTCTGGAATTTTTGGTTTGCTTATTTATGAGGGTTGTTGATGCTGTTAGAAAGAACATTGGGAAACCGGTCTTCGAGTGTTACTGATATTTCAATTACTTTGTTCACCGGCAAACTTCACAAATTATATTCTTAATACGTAGATATGTTTCGAATCTTTTGGAACTGGATCATTAGAAGTCCGCAGAACTGGTCATAACTGCATCCAACCATCCATGGCCTCTAAGGCAGGCTTCTAGGTAGGTGGCATTATGTACTTGAAGGTCCTTGATTTCTAGGTACTTTGTCCATAATGGCTTCAACTAGCTCAGATATTCTTTTTTGGGGAATAACTACGGGAGTATCACCAAGTAGCACTATATGGGTCAAGCATCGAGAAAGCTATTGCACCATGATTTAAACTTAGAACCTCCTCTCACATAAAAAAAGTGAAGCAACAACTACTCTACAAGACAGTTTTCAAAGAGTTGAGATATTTATGGGGCTCCTGTAGCAATAAGCAATCATAGGTTTTAGCGACTTAAAAAAAAATTGATTCAAGGAAATGCAACTAATTCAGTTTTCTGATTATATTCTTTTCGAACTGAATATTTTAAAGTTAGGCTAAATATGAATGCATAAGAAAGGTGCTGCATGCACTTTTTAGAAATGTTACAAACAGTAACTTTGGTGAAGTAAAAAGAGGGGGATCGTAATACTAGGTTCTTCCATCGGACTACGGTTATACGGAGACGGAGGAGCATGATTCACTCTCTGCGAGATGGGTCCGGACATCGAGTGGAGAGCGAGCCTGCCATCCGTCAGGTCTTACTCGACTTTTTCTGTACTAGATGGATGGAGGATGAGGAGGCCAGTGATGGGGACCGCCCTCTGAGGGTGGATGTGGGTATTCGTGACGCTGAGAGTGTATCCTTGATCCGGCCGGTGTCGGCGCTGGAGGTACAGGAGGCAGTCTGGGCCTTGACTCCGGACAAGGCCCCTGGACCTGATGGTTTTCCCCCTTTCTTCTTTCGGCAGTACTGGAGTATTATCCGACAAGCGGTGGTGGAGGCTATTCAGTGCTTCTTTACCCAGGCAGCCATGCCTGTGGGTTGGAAGGCTACCTTCATCACGCTTATTCCTAAGCGTCAGAATGCGACCGAGCCCTGTCACTTTCGTCCTATCAGCTTGTGCACAACCTTATACAAGGTTGTGGCAAGAATTATGGTGGGCAGGATGAAGCCCCTCTTACCTGACATCATTAGTCAGGAGCAGGGGGCTTTTGTGGCTGGCAGAAATATTTCTCACAATGTTATGTTGGCCCAGGAAATGATGTGGGATCTTCGGCGAGCTTCGAAGCGGCACAGCCTAATGGCAGTCAAGTTGGATATGGAGCGGGCTTATGATAGGATCAGGCGGAGGTTTCTTCAGCGGGCATTGGAGGCTTACGGTTTTCCGAGGCAGTGGACTGATTGGGTGATGGGGTGTGTCCGTGGGCCAAAATTTTCTATCTTGGTCAACGGCACACCGTCATCCTTCTTTGAGTCCACCTTAGAATTACGACAGGGATGTCCCTTATCCCCTTACTTGTTTATTATCTGTGCTGACATCTTGTCTCGGTCTTTGGAGAGGGTGTGCGCTAGCCGGGAGCTGGAGGCCTATATCCCAGCCCCGGGGGCTCGACCTATCTCCCATTTACTTTTTGCTGATGACTGTCTTCTTTTGACCAGGGCACGGACTTCAGACGCTCGGGTTCTCCGCAGGGTGGTGGCAGACTATTGCGCGGCGTCCGGCCAAAGAGTGAATTTGCTTAAGTCTACCATTTCTTTCAGCCCCAGCACGGAGAGCAGAGTCAGACAGGAGATCAGAGGGATACTGCAGATACCAGAGCAGGAGGGGGCGCTCACCTACCTAGGTGTTCCTATTACTGGCCGGAGGCTACGGGTGGCGGAGTGCTCGGGTTTGGTGCAGCGAGTCCAGAGCAGGTTAGAGGGATGGAGGGCGTCCTCCCTATCCATGATGGGGAGAGTGACACTGGTTAGAGCGGTGCTGGGATCCATACCGGTGTATCTTATGGCCAACACAGTGGTTCCGAAGACGATTCTGTTGAGAATCGAGCGCCTTCTTCAGAGCTTCTTGTGGGGGTCATACGGTGGAGGTCACAGAGTGCACCTGGTGGCATGGGAGCAGGTGTGCCTTCCTACCGACGAGGGTGGCTTGGGGGTGCAGTCCCTCATAGTGAGGCGCGAGGCGTTCCTTGCTCGGCACGCGGCTCGGTTCTTGTTAGAGCCACATGGCCTCTGGAGTCAGGTGATGGCAGCTAGATATGGTCGGGGGGTTTCAGTGGCGGCGGCGGGGGGGGGGGGCGTCGAGTCTCCTTCATGTGGCGCGAGATCAGGAGGTACATGCCATCTGTATTGGCGCATACCAGGTGTTTGATTGGAGACGGCCGGAGTATTGATGTGACCGGCGATTCATGGGTGGACTCCCTTCCCCTGAGTTGCTGGCCGACTATGGTTGACACCGAGGCAGTGGAAGGGCTACGGGTGTGTGACCTCCTAGTCCCAGGAGGGGCAGAGTGGGATGAGGCCAGACTCAGGTTGGTGTTTGGGGCACACCTAGTTGCAAGGATTCGGTCCCTTCCGTTACCCGGATGTGGGGGGCCGGACGTCAAGGTGTGGGGCACCTCGAGCCGGGCCAGTGTCAGATTAGGAGATCTCTCCCGCATTATTCAGGCGGAGCACGAGCCGGGGCCGGACTGCACCTGGTCTTGGAGGTCGGGTCTTCACCCGAGGGTAGCTCTCTTCCTATGGAAGATATGCTGGGACCGCCTTCCGACGAGAGCAGAGCTGAGCAGGCGTGGCTGGGGGGTCCCGGTAGAGTGTGAGACGTGTGGAGCTGAGGAGTCAGTGGACCATGTGCTCTTCCAGTGTACATGGGCGAGGGCGACATGGCAGTGGACTGGGATCCCGCAGGGAGCGCGGAGTGCGCGACTACAGTTTCTCAGGGTGATACGACAGTGGTTAGCCAGTTCACAGACTCGCGAGGAGGGTATCAGAGCGACTTGCACAGCATATCAGATTTGGTTGGCTAGGAACGCTCGTACTCTTGGCGAGCGCAGGATGTCACCGAGGTTTGTGGCAGAGCTTGCTCGGGCACAGGCCACAGAGAGATCAGGCATACCCTACCTATAGACAGATCTTTGACAGCTTGGGACACCTGGGGTTCCCCTCTTGCTTCGGCAGCTCCTCGGATGGTGTTTTTCACCTGAGAGCCCCCACCCCCGAGCTTCCTCAAGGTCAACTTCGATGGGTCGGTTTTGGATAGCGGCACGCGTGGCGGTGCAGGTTTTGTCATACGGAACTCGCACGCTAGGGCGGTAGCCGCAGGTGGCTGCCAGTTGTTTGATACATCGGTCTCCGGAGCAGAGCTGTGGGCAGCCTGGGCAGGCCTTCGTCATGCACGGACTGTGTTGCGGGCCAGCTCGATTATGTTGGAGGGTGACTCGGCCACTGTCATCGGGTGGATTTAGAGGGGGTTGAGGGGTGAGGGCACTGACCACCCCTTGATCCGCGATATCGTGGTGATGATGAGAGATGGGATGGCCATCCAGGCCAAACATGTATTCAGGGAGGCCAACGGGGCAGCCGATTGGGTAGCTGCTTACGTGGCCCACCATTCGGGGTATGCCCTTTGGTCGGGGGAGGGGGAGTTGCCTTTGGCACTTCGTGAGTTACTGTATTTTGATCTTATTGGGTGTATTCACAAACGTACTGTATGATGCACCTATTTTAAGCGAAAAAAAAGAGGGGTTTGTTTACACGTAACGTGGAGGTCATAGGTTCAAAATATGGAGAGAGTTTTTTTTTTGTTTGTTTGTTTTTCTCTTCTCGTGAGGGTAAGGATGTAATGTAACCCTTCCTAGATCATGCAATTACAGAAACTTTGTGCACCGGGCTTTCCCCCTTTTTTTTAACTTGGATGTTCAGGTAAGTAAACACTATTAGAACAATTTAATCCACTGAGCTTCCCTGTCTTCGGATTTGTTTTCCTATCAATTTACCCGATAAACATTCTCAATTCAATTAACGTTAATGCAGGAATCCACTGGGCCCTAAACTGCTCATATGACCATGTCAAGGACTCCAACAGTACTTTGGCTGCAACAATTCTGAAAATCCTAAGACACTGCGATAACATCTGAAGCCATGGACTTGTTTTGAAGCCACAACAATCTCCAGTCAGGGAAGTACCAACAGATTGTCCCTAATCCTCGATTGTTCTACAGCTTTTTTCCCTGATTATTCTTTTGATAGCTTTAAGTTCTACAATTATTAATTTTGGTTTTAGAATGATAGTTAGACTTGTTTTTCTAGTATCAGACTACATTTCACGGCTGAGATAAGTATATCTTGGTTCAACCATTTGTGAGCTTGATAGCATATATATTATGTAACATGGTATATATATTTGTACACCGTCTTCAATGCAACATTGGATCAGGTAATGATGCCAGATACTGGTTGCGCCTTAAATCTAGCATTGAAATATGGATTAATCAAGAAGCTTTGAGTGTTATATAGTTGTGATTAGACATAGGATTTCTCAGATTAACGAAATATTCTTTGCTGATTTGTACCACTTAATAGAGTATGTCCTGCTGGCTTACTGTGCCAGTACATTGGGCTGGGCTAAGGGAGGGTTGTCTCTTGCAATCCGAGGCCACGGCCGGGCTGGACTTATCCAATGTTGCTATGGCACAGTTGGGCCGCAGCCCCTCATAGAGTCCAAGCCCAATTGAGGACTTTCCTAATCCTAGGCCAAGTCTAAGTATCCAAGTAAATTAAACAAGGACTTTCTGAACTAGTGCAACCCATAGTTCTCATTATCTTATGATTCTTATCCTACACAAGGATAGTATATTTTCAGCATATGATCACCAAAGGGGTAAGTAGAAGAGCGAGGAAAACGAGTTGAAAGTATCGACCTAAATTGAACTGTCCCTAGTGAAAAGTTTTTGGTTACATAAAAAGCACCACACAGTCCTATTATCTTATACAAGGATAGAATATTCAGAGAATATGGTCATAAAGTGGGGACAGAGAGGACACCATTCCCACGGCCCTTGTTAATCTGGATGTCATATGTCAAACATTCAAAGCTTCAAGGGTGTTTGGATATAGACGCTGCTAGGATATCCATTTCCTGTTCTGCATAGGCAACAGGCCGGATACATATACCCTGGACAATATGGTTGAGATGCAAGAAACTACTCCAAGCAAAATGATTTTATGCAGAGATGATATTGGTGAGATGTACCTCCAGATATAATTGTTCTAGTATTTGATTAGAATCATCCACAAGAGACTTGAAGAAGAAGGAATCTTCTAATTTATGCCTCCGTAAAGGCCATAAAACTGATGGATATCACAGGCTTATAAATAGACTAGGTTAGGAACTCTTATCAGATAACCAAGACCTTGTTAGTTTTCTTCCATCAAATAAATTATCCTAGGCATTCCTACATTTAGTGGGTAGTTAGCTACCACCCAAAGTCATCCAACAACTAAACCAAGTGGACCTGTGAACCAATCTGGTAGACACATTATTTGATTTAAACTGAGATAGACACATTATTTGATTTAATTTGATTGCGGTTTGTGTGAACCAATCTGGCTTGGGTTTAACAGGAACCATAAGGATCAATGTAACAAATAAAGAAGACAGGGACCTGTGAATAATTTCTGGGGATCTGTTTATAAAGTTTAGTTTACAGTTAAGGATAGTAGGGACCTACATGTAACAGCATGTGTGTTTTGAATGCTACATGATTAATTTGTTTACTTTATTTTATCAACATTTGGATAAGTTGATAATTTATTTAATATAACATTTTGAGACATCATAGGCTTAGGAGTAGCACAACATCTTAAGTCATTATGATGTATAGTGAATTTTAGTCACATACGGACAAGTGATTATTTAATAGCATGGTTACCCGACTCTACAGGAAGGTAGCCATTTTAGTGCATTAATTGGAATAAGATAGTAAACTAGATATCAAAATAGAAATTTTTCTAGGCCTACAGGTATGGAATATTTCGTTTTGATGTTTATGTTTGCTAATCTTATTAATGAAGAATTATGTAAATTCTATGCATGTTTGCAACCACTACCTACAGGAAAGTTTAGAATTTAATATTGATTTTAACAATTGGTTAATTTAAATTAAGTTTATTTTTTATAGCATTAATGTATATTTGTCTTTGGTTATTGCAATTATTTCTACTACTGTTTTCCTTAATGATTCTTCTCGTATTCCAATGTTATTGGATGATAATTATTCTAACCGGAAGAATAAAATATTCTTGACTCTGGGGTGTATGAATTTGGATTTGGCTCTCCTAGAGGATGAACTATATGTTCCCATGGAATCAAGTATGCCAAATGAGAGGGCTACTTATGAGCGGTGAGAGAGATCTAATTGCTTAAGTCTCATACTCATTAAGTCCCATGTGAGTAAGAGTATTAGGGGTTCAATCCTAGAATGCAATAAGGTCAGAGCCTATATGAAAGCAATTGAGGAACAATTTGTAAGCTCTGATAAAGCATTAGCCAACATCCTAAAGAAGAAGCTTTTGGGCATGACACATGACAAAAGCAGAAGTGTGCGAGAGCACATTATGAAAATGAGGGATATTGCTGCTCAATTGAGGTCTCTAGAAGTTGATATTTCTGAATCATTTTTAATGCATTTCATTCTCAACTCTCTCCCTGCAGAATATGGACCGTTTAAAATATTTTATAAACCACATAAGGAAAAATGGTCAATTAATGAACTATTGACCATGTGTGTGTAAGAAGTGGAGAGGTTGAAGCATGAGACACCTGAGAGTGTTCATTATGTAAATCGTGCTAAAGAAAATGCTAAGAAAGGTGAAGGTGTTCCTTGGAAAAAGAAACCAAGTATGCAAATGAAGCGGGATGGCAATAAGGATAAATGCCACTTCTACAAGAAAAAGGCATTTTAAAAAAGACTGTACCAAGTATAAGAAATGGCTCGAAAAGAAAGGTAATCTCACATTTGTATGTTATGAATCTTGTTTTATTGAAGCTCCTGATAATCTATCTAGTGGATTGATTCAGCTACTACAATTTACATTGCTAATAATGTGTAGGATTTTCTAAACCTGAGGAAACTAGTAGGTAGTGAATAAGGCATCTATTTAGAAAACCGGATGCGTTCACATATGAAAGCAGTGGGGACTTATAGATTAATTTTAAAATCTGGTTTTCAGTTAGACCTTGTAAATACCTTTTATATTCTGTCATTTTCTAGAAATATGGTTTATGCTTCAAGACTGACTTGTATTGGTTTTGAATTTAATTTTCATGGTTCACTTGTGGATCTTTTGAAAGACGAGAATATTGTCGATTCTAGAATTTTAGTTGATAATTTATTTAAATTTGAATTAGACCCTACTTATGAGTTTAGTCTTCTAACCCTGCATGACAATAAAGTTGGCATTAAACATGGTATTATTAATGAATCCTCCTCTAAACTTTGGCATATGAGATTGGGACATATCTCTATAATGAAAGTTAAAAAGTTAGCAGACGATAGTGTCCTAAAGGCTCTTGACTTCACGAACTGTGGTACTTGTACAGACTGCATAAAAGAAAAACAGACCAACAAGACCACTAAAGGTGCCCAAAGGAGTATCGAGCTTCTAGAGATCATACACACAAATATCTGTGGATCATTTTCTACCCCATGTCTAAATGGTCAGAAATATTTTATTTCGTTTATTAATGACCATTCCATATACATGTATCTCTATCTTTTATTTGATAGAGCAGAAGCACTTGATGCATTTAAGATTTTCAAAGCAAAGATAGAGAAACAAAAGGAAAAGAAAATAAAAATTGTAAGATCAGATAGCAGTGGAGAATATTATGGAAGGTACATAAAAAAGGGGACAAGTACCGGGTCCATTTGCAAAGTTTCTTGAAGGAGAGGGCATTATTGTCCAATACTCGATGACAGGTACACCACAACAAAATGGTGTAGCTGAAATGAGAAACCACATACTTATGAACATGGTTAGGAGCATGATAAGCAATCCTAGTTTACCTTTATCCTTGTGGAGTGAAGAATTAAAAACTGTTACGTATATCTTAAATAGGGTTTCATCTAAGGTTGTTCCTACCACACCTTTTGAAATATGGAATGGATGAAAACCAAGTTTAAGACATTTACACATATGGGATTGTCCAATTGAAGTGAGGGTTTATAATCCACACATAAAAAAACTAGATGCAAGAACAATAAATGGTTTTTTTTATTGGCTATGCAGTTAATTCCAAAGGATATAGGTTTTATCGTCTTTCACATACTCTAAGAATTATTGAAGCTAGAAATGCAAAATTTCTTAAGGATCATGAATTTATTGGGTAGTTATAACAACTACCCAAAGTCATCTAACAACTAAACCATGTGGGCCATATAGAAACATGCCTAATAGGAGAGTGATACTGGTATACAGCCTATCAAATAACAGGAGAATGATACTGGTATACAGCCTATCAAATGCAGAACAGGTATAACCAATCCTATCCTACTGTCCTTAGCTAAAGTGGAGCATCCAAGCTCCTGCGATCTTAAGTTTGCCTATGCAGTTGCACCAAAAGAATAATCTCTTTTTGGTGGAAAAGAAAGAATTTCTTTCTTATAGAGCTATCTTTACCAACCTTCCTTGCAAGGCACAAGCTTCTACACTAAAAACATTAAATGAAATGAAAAATTCTTCTTTGCTTGCATCAACTACGTAGAGAACACTCTTGACACTTACATCACAAGTCAACACCAAAAGACCAAACTTCTTGGAACATACCATCATCTCCTTCCTCTCATATTCCCCATACGATTCCAAGCTCCAGCCTCCTGCGACGCAAGCGAAAATGCGAAGGCTCGTTACCTGTAACATTTCCTTAAACGAAGTGGTTCGATAGATTTCTCCAGCGACAAGGACTCACAAGGGAATTCCGGAGCCTCTGATGAATGTTATGTCCTTCACTGAACCTCCAAGTTTCTCTGGCAGAGGCGTCATGAACACATGGACACTGGTATTGAATTCAGTGATCATCTCGAACGCTTCAGTGCCCGAAGAGATATATTTGTGGTAATCTGGCGGAGGGGTCATGAACATTTGGCCATTGGCATTGAATTCGGCGTTGTTGGAGAGCGCTGCACCTGAGGAGGGACACTTGTAGTGACGTCCAGACTTCTTCCTCTTGATGGCTCTATAGACCAAGGGGATCAGCCCCTCCATTTTTGCATGCAAGGGGGGAAGAATAGAAGTTTTGGGACGTTGGAAACAGTGGTGCTTAATATGTAAGGTATGGAGAGAGATCTGCAGATATTTTACTGTAGCAAGCTTTGACTTGACTTGGTCAATTGCTTGGATGCCGGCTTGAGATTAATACTTGATTGGTGTGGCTTTTTGAGGAGTAGGTTGCTTGGTCTCCTGATGCGAATTTGAATGACTTCTTGTACATATTTGTGTCAACATCAGCCATGGCAAGTGCTTATAAATTTTAAATCAATATGGGGGGTATTTGGATGGACATTTGTTACACCTAGGATATATTTGGATTGAGGAAAGTGGTGGGAGAAAAGTATAGTCAACAAAAAAAATAAAAAAAATACTTTATATTTAGTTGGAGATTTTAAAAGAAGAAGATACAAAAATAGTTTTTTCATAAAAATAAGTTTACCCGATTTTATAGATTAGAAAAACCTATGGCTCGTCCCATTATAAAAGACGTTTGTCTAGAATGAAAAATGTAGAGAAGACTTTAATATTTGTTATACATATTTATTTCATTCAAAAAGATGCATATTAGTTAAACCATATATGGATGTCTATCACTAGAATTGATACCTCGTTTCCCTACAATAATACAACTTTTCTAGATGAAGGAATTCTGTGATATTTTTCAAGAGAATACGAAACAGAATATCAAAAGGCAACATTAAAATTTTCTATTCTTTTTCTCAATATTGAATCTTTTTCTAGTTTCATTTCTAACATGTTTGTAAGAAGTTCCTTACCTTGGGACCTCCTAAAGGTCATGTTCCCAAGTACTACTCATCTAGAAGAAGACACAGTCTCTAACTTGATTCTCAAATAGGTATTTCCCCTATTTTTAACCAATCTATATCACCCATACGCATGCGATACTATTGTTTATATCACCATCTCCATCTTTTCTTGTTATTTTAATGGGAGGTGGTTTGCTGTGACTTGTGAGCCTGAGGCTTGTATGACGGGCATCTGGGAGAGTACGTAGTGCTTCACCAGCCTTTCTCGGTCACCTAACCCAATCGCACATGAGTTGGTGCCCTCCTCCAGTCCATAACTAACACAAATGTGACTCCATTAGAAAAAAAAGTCACCAAGTAAATGATATCAATGCCTAAACTCCAACAACTTAGCTAATCCCATCTGCCCATCTTCAATCTTTTCAACAATGGTGTGATGACAATCTTCAACGACTTCAACAAAGAAGGGGACATGTTTTCAGATGTTTGTTGGCTGCATTCAACTTTTATGTGTCATAGTCTTTGATCTCAGCAATTAAATTACAAAGAGGCATTGGCAAATGGAAGACTATGACCAAAAAAATGAGGGATATCATTCCATTTGTCTTGGCCGCCTAGCCATCCTCCTGGAGAATGAGATCATGGCAGACTCTTTCATTCCCTTAAATAATTTGATGGCAATCAACTATTATGTGAATAACAAACAAAACAAAGGTGGAGTCTAGAGTTTAGATGCAAGAGTCTGGTATCATAATTGAGCTAATACATAGAGATGGCTAATGGGATACTACTCCTTTTGGAGACCTATTATTGATCGACCACACATTTGTGACACGCCGGATCAGCTTTAGTTGTTGCAGCTACTATCTTAAGATTCACCAGTTCTTTGATTTGTCCAGTACAAATAAAATTATTTATCTGACTAGATTTCCCCACTTTTTTCTTATTTTTTGAGAATAAGGACTCTCAAAAACTTAAATGATACCATAATAAGCACCACTAAACTCAGTTGATACCGTTAAATGGAAAATGATTTCTAAACTTTTAAATATTTCTAAGCTTCGTAAAACAGTTGAGTTGAATTCAGATTTTACTGGTAATGAAAGAACCAAGAGAGTTGAATGGAATTCAGAAGGCTGGTAGTGAAAACACTCAAAAGTCAGTTGAATTGAATTCAGGACGCTGGTAGTGAAAACATGCAACTCTTTTGGAGAAATACATGCATACCACGTAAAGGGAGCAAACTGTTAGTCTAGTGGTTGCACTCTCTTCCATTTGGCGTGGGTTCCATCTTTAAACCATATGAAAAGAATGAGCATGTGTCCCGCCCCAAATCTAGGACATATCACGGTCATACTACTAAAAGGTACAACCAACGATAACACGAGGCCAACTATTTCATTTAGCTTTCAAAGCCAACTCAAACAGTCTAATTTGTTCTAATTTACCACCTTTCCTTCAAAGCATGCAAAATGAACAGAAGATTGCGCACAACTTAACAACTATTTGCACTATAAATTTGTCTTTTTACTGCCCTTAGAAGCAAAAGAAACCTTTTAGGCCTAGAACTTTTGCCTCCTTTGCTTCTTTTGAAGCACAGAGGGTATTACATTGATGGCTCCTTGCTGATGATATAAAAGATTGGACTTCTTAATCAGTACCTTTTATGACCTTAAATTCAGTAACCAACAACGTAAACTTTATGCCATCTAGTCTTCATTGTGTTATGTCAGCCTAGCCAAGATTTGACCATAACTATAGAAACTGAAACTGTGTCAACTTGGCCTAAAATTCAAACAAAAGTGTGCACAAAATAATCTTCAAATTTTTGGATGCTTTGTGTTTAGAATCAAGCATGCCTCTTTTGACTATAATTCTGTCTCACTGAACACGTTTCCTCCAGCTTCCATATCTAAACTTGATATCCTTATCAACATGCTTATCTTGCACATTGATCTTACTCCCTTTAAGTTCGCAACAGTCTACATGAGACACATCGATAGACCGATGTTCAGACAAGATGTAATTTACAATTTAGACTGTGTTGGTATCATAATTTGTTCTAATTTACCACCTTTACTTCAAAGCATGCAAGATGAACAGAAGATTGCACACGACTGAAAAACTATTTGCACTATAAATTTGTCTTCTTACCGCCCTTACAAGCAAAAGAAACCTTTAAGGCCTAGAACTTTTGCCTCCTTTCCTCCTTTTGAAACACAGAAGGTATTACATGCATGATTCCTCGCTGATGATATTAAAGATTGGACTTTGTAACCAGTACCTTTTATGACCTTAAATTTAGCAACCAACAACATAAACTTTATGCCATCTAGTCGTCATTGTGTTATGTCAGCCTAGCCAAGATTTGACCATAACTATAGAAAGTGAAACTGTGTCAACTTGGCCTAAAATTCAAACAAAAGTGTGCACAAAATAATCTTCAAATTTTTGGATGCTTGCTGATGTCTTTTTTGACTATAATTCTATCTCACTGAACACGTTTCCTCTGGCTTCCACATCTAAACTTGATGTCCTTGTCAACATGATTATATTGCACATTGATCTTCCTCCCTTTAAGTTCGCAACAGTCTACATGAGAGACATCGATAGACCGATGTTCAGACAAGATGTAATTTACAATTTAGACTGTGTTGGTATCATATTTTGTTCTAATTTACCACATTTCCTTCAAAGCATGCAAGATGAACAGAAAGCATTTGATTGCACACAACTGAAAAACTATTTGCACTATAAATTTGTCTTCTTACCACCCTTACAAGCAAAAGAAACCTTTTAGACCTAGAACTTTTGCATCCTTTCCTCCTTTTGAAGCACAGAGGGTATTACACGCATGGCTCCTCGCTGATGATATAAAAGATTGGACTTCGTAACCAATACCTTTTATGACCTTAAATTCAGCAGCCAACAACGTAACTTTATGCCATCTAGTCTTCATTGTGTTATGTCAGCCTAGCCAAGACTTGACCATAACTTTAGAAAGTGAAACTGTGTCAACTTGGCCTAAAATTCAAACAGAAGTGTGCACAAAATAATCTTCAAATTTTTGGATGCTTGGTGTTTAGAATCAAGCATGCCTCTTTTGACTATAATTCTATCCCACTGAACACGTTTCCTTTCTTACGTGGACAATGCTCCAATGGACAGAGCTATCTAACAGTAGAACACAATGGCATGGTCCATCTTCAAGCACTACGATCATTGAGCATCCAATTGGAGGTCAATTAATCCACCCTCAAAGCAAAACCTGCAAGGTTTCTGTTTCTGGCTCGATCCTAGCACCAGAAAATGCTAAACTGTGCTCAAGAGGAAGAAGGAGAAGAGAACCAAGTGCAAGTTCAATGGCTCGAACCCGTTTCAGCTCTCTGCACTCCGCTTCCACCGGCTACCACAAGACATTCTGCTGCTCTGGCCTCCATGATGAATTAAATTCTAGATCAGTCCTCACCCGAAGATTTGAATTGAGATAATGAGAGGCAACATGTGATGCATGAGATTGAATTGGTTCATGTTGATGGTGTAATCAAACGAGGTGATTAGTATAAAGTCCTTTAAGTGGAGACTAGTGCACTGGATTCGTTCAATCAATTCACAATTCTGCGTTCCTTCTCTTGTGTTCTTGATGACTTGGCTACATTCTTATAAAAACTCCTCGACAAGGATTCGAAGCAAGATAATAGAGGCAATCTAAGATATGTGACATCGAATTAGTTCATGGCAGCTGGGTAATAAAGAAAAGTGATGTGTATGAACTACTTCCACGAGAGATTAGTATAATGGGTTTACTTGCAAATATGAATTTCCTCAGATAGTTTCTTACTTTTGGCACAAACATGGGTGGAGGTTTGGTAAACCAACAAAGATTACTTGCATCACACTCTCAAAAGACAGCAACGTTTTCCCTAAGAAAATGAAGCAGATACCATCTTATAAACACCTTTCCTTTTTTTTTTGGCCTCCACTGGCTCCCCCTTCCACCAGAAAATGTTCGATGCGGATTGCAAGTTTTTGCGTGCCCTCTCCGACCTGTGGGCTCCCCCCACTGGATCAACATCCGCATGTGAGTACGTCACCCCAATACCACGGAGGCTACCAGCGAACCAATAAACCCTCCCAATCCACGTGTCCGAGCAGAGAGCATCCGGTCTTCTCAATTTAATCGATGTCCGCGCATTTCGAATTCGGAACCACAGGGTTGGAAGGAAGGCCCAATTCTACCGAGCTACCACCTTAGTAGCATCTTATAAACACCTTTAGTTGGAGGCTAGCGTCAACTATGCATTCGTTAGCAGTAAAACTCCTTAACATAGATTTCAATCAGGATAACATGGGGCAATAGAAGAGATGGGACATTTGCAGAAGAAAGGTGATCAGTATAAGCTCTTTCCACAAGAGATTAATGTAATGGGTTCACTTCCAAATTCCAACATGTATTTCTTCAAATTGATTCAAAGTTTCAGCATAAACATGGGCAGAGCCTGACAACAAACATACACTACTAGGAACACTCTGTCCACCAAAAAGATATCATCTTTAAGGCCTTTTTTATTTCATATGACTCTCCATCCACTCAACAACCGAGGAATGAACATCCAACCAAAGCTGAGCCTCTTTGATAGGTATTAGGCCTTGGCCTTGGAGTTAAAGTTGAGGTAATACCAAGCGCCAAAGGCCAGACCAAGGATAAGCACAGGAAGGACGAGATCCAAGAAGCTGGAGGAAGATGGTGGTTTCCTCCCCTGCACGGTCCTGGCCGTGACTGCTTCCTTGCGCTTTGGGCCTCCTCCACCGCCGGCGGTGCCTTCGTAGCCCTCGACGACGCCGATCAAGTAGCCCTCCATCAGGCTCGCGGCTGTGGAGCTGTGTCCCACCTCGTCAAACTTCTGAGATGCATCTCCATTGGCTTCACATTCCCGGCAGCACGCCATGTTCCAATTTCCAATACAAACAAAACAAAGATTAGGAATTGTGCAAGATATTTGGATGTAGTCCTGTTTGTATGAACTTATTGGTCTATCTAATCCAAGTAAGTTGAATATTTTGCCAACTTTTTTTGCTTGGAAAACAACATATAGAAATAAAAGGATAGATCATTGGTTTGGACTGCTGTTCCTAACAAAAATAGAATCTCATCAAAGAAATGATGTGTTGGAAAAAAAAGGAAAGAAAAAGGAAAGAAGAGGTGTATATGCATCAAACCAATAGGATCTTGTCTATTTACATTATAAAGGACATAAAAAAAAGTAAAATTAGGACTAAGGAGTTGAAGATAATAATAATAAGGAAAGAGTAGTCCAAAAAACAAAATAAAAGACAAGAAAAAAGTTAGACACCTGAGGCATGCAGGAGCACATCATCCCCTCCAGGATGATCCTCCAAGAAGTTGGTCACATCATAAACCTGCATGACAAAAATCAGAAAAAAAAAGAAATAAATTAGCTAGAAAACAATAGAAAACCCATATACTCTAAACTCCAAGGGGCTTATAGTAGAGAAAGAACAAGAAAAGGGAAAGAAAAAAAAAAGAAGGGAGAAGAAAAGCAGACCTTGCCATGGATGATCAACCAGCAATCTTTCTTGGTGGTGTGCAGAGAGATCTGAGAAGGAGAGTACTTCTGAGAGACTCGCATCCTTGCCTGTTGCTGTTAGAGAAAGGAGCAAAAAAAAAAACCCAATGGTGGAGAAGAGAGGGGAGGAGAGAGCACAGAAAACAGAGCCTGTGGAGGTTGGTGGCCGAGGAGAAACTGGAAACCAAGATTTATTTATAACTGAAGAGGGACTTTTCCATGACGTGGATTTATGGATCTAGTGCAATGGCTGTTGTAGGATCTCCAAGCCAAATAGGTATTTTGATTGAAATAACTCGTGTACCGACTGAATCTAATTGCTGTTTGCTGCTTTGCTGTACAGGTGTCAGCATGTGAATGGGTTTTTTATGATTCCTTGAAAGGTAGGAATGCATTGGATTTCCTTCTCTCTCTCTCCATGTAAGAAGGTCAGGGCTGTCGGCCTTTGACTCCTGACCATTGACCATATATATATTTAATTTAATTAAAATCGGGATTCCCTATTTACAACGGAGCAGTAAATAATAAAATAATAATAATAATTGCAATGATTAATAGATAGTCTAGAAGGAATAGAATGTAACTCCGTGGGAGAAATGTTTGAGAAGGAAATACTTATTTAATAATTAAAAAAGGAGCAATAATAAATACTAATTACCGAATTTCTTATAATATTTTGATTTATTTAGATATGACTTATCTAAGAGAAATGGGAGAGAGATGCTTATTTAATTGGATTAAAAAGAGAACGATAATAAGCGCTATCAGTAGCCAAAATTTTCAATAATTAATATTTTTATATTTTTTTACATAAATACTTTCCTAAATATCAAATTTAGCATGAATACTCTTCTAAATTTGATATTTGCATAAAATACTTGTTTTGCTTTTCTACTTTTTTTTATTTTTGTTTTTGTAATATACTCACGCCATCTAACATCGTTAAAAAATTAATGGTTTTTTAATTAAAATAACTAAAATACTTTTAATAAGTATAAAAAGAAATATTTATAAGACGATCACGATGGAAGACAAAAAAAAAATAATTTCAAAATTCTATTTTATTTTTAATTAAAATAACTATGGTTTTTACTAATGGCGTTAGAAGAACCATTACATTAGAGGCATTTGTGCAGAAACAATATTTTATGAAGGTACAGAAATAAATATAAATTTTAAAAGTGTATTCATACAAATTTAAATTTTTAAAAGGGTATTAACGTAAAAAAAATCTTATTTTTATTTAGATTAGTTTAGAGTAGTTTGGAGAATTCAATTAGAATGATAAAAATATGAAGCCCACCAAACCTTCTACTATTTGCTTTTAGCTAACAGGGCATGTATTTTTTCATAAACAAAATATTAAATGCTATGTTGATATGTATTCTCTGTTGGCAAGATTGAGGAAATTGACATGAAAAATGCTCCATAAATGATATTAGATAAATTCCTTAAGATATAGCTCATGGAGCAAGTATTTTTCGTTTAATATAATATCAGTTAGATCTTATAAAAATAATTAATATTTTTTTATTTGCTTGATGCAATGTTAATAGAAGATGTATATGATATAAGTTCTCCAGGGGAATGAAATAATCCATCTAATATAGCTCCCATAAACAGATCCAATTGTCTTGTGCCATATGAAACAGTAAGGTGGTGCATGAAAAATATTAATATGAGTGGTGATAGATAACCATTATATTCTTTAAAAAATGAATTAATATGAGTTATTTGGATGGATTTGATATAGACACATGAGCATCATCCAAATAATATTCAACAGATTACATCTCTCTCTTTATTTAATCTGCATTTCATTTTTTTATTTTCCTATTTTGATTCAATCTGTTCGGTTGTAAGACATGACAATTCATAGTTTTCTATACAAAACAATAATAAGGATGATCAATAAAAATAAAATCCAAAGCATGGAACTTGTACTGCTCGGAGGAAGCTTTTTCTGCATAGGAAAAAAAGTTAAATGAACCACTAGGCCATGCGACCCAGCAGCCAGCTCTTTACTACTGATGGACAGGATTGTGATTATCAGATGTATACATGTCCATCATGATGAACAGAAATTAGCCACATCATATGGTCATCCGAGACCCCACTTTAGTGCACATATCTCTTTCAAATATTAGCTTAAACATAAGCTTGATGCCAAGGAGATTTACAGGTGCCAAGAAAACTACTTACTGACCATCTCTGCAAGTTAGATATTGCCTACAATTTCTTCTCTTTTTTTAACGTAGGTGTAGGAGCTGCTTTGCTTGCAAAATCTTTGCTGTAAACTGTAATAGAAAGCAAGGGAGTGGTCATTTTATATCTGGCTGGCTCTTAGTTAATTGCTCTATTTATCTGTATCTTAAAATTCACAAGGAATGGGAAGATTTCAGCAGGGGTTATTCTCTCATATTTAGCTGCTCAAATTAGATAAGAAAATAATATTTCTGATACATTAATTCATTGCTAGGGGAACATCAAAGGAATATCAAAGTAGATCATTTGTCCTTCCAATTCGTAGTAAAGAAAGATGTAGACAACAACTTGTCAAAGGTTAGGGATGGCTTGCTAAAATATTATATTGATATGGATCGTTTTTGTGGACCTTGAAGGTAAAGCTTTTTGCAGTTTCAAGCTGCTAAATGTTGAATAAATACCCGTGTCATCACCACCTGAACTTTTTCAGAGCATGTCAGGCTTCAAGGTTAGTTTCCTTCCGTTTCAGCAACTAAAAGCATTGTACATCCTCTAGTATGGTGGAGTCAGCAAAGATGGCATTTGTCTAAAGTTATTTGGAATCCATCAAAACAAACAAATACTGTACGTATGTCCTTCCAAAGATTGCACTCTTTGGGAAGGTTTTCGCCTCGCTGGTTGACAGTCCGCTAAAGAACAAGATTGAGTCAAAGATATTTATTGAACAATGACATGCTCAGGTTTGATCTAGCAAAATAGTTAAAATGGGCAAATGGTGCAGTTCATCACCACACGCATATGCACACGCATGCACACACAATATTTGAAAGAAAGATGGACCATCCATTAAGATAATGAAAGGAGGTTGAAGAAGGTTTGAACAGGAGGTTGCAGAAGGGGTGAACAGGGCAGAGGCCCCCAAGATTGAAGTGCAAAGCCCCAAACACAACTTAAAGAATAGAAAAAGAGCCTTTTTCTTCTTTTAGTTGTGAATGATTCAAATCCCTTTCTGTTTAACAGGTTGGTATGCTGCTGCAGGACCCAGTGCAGGAAAAAGATGCAAACCATGTGCTTGATCAAAACAAAATCAAACATATAAGGAATAGTGAAGAACTTGTGATTGATGAGTTATATGTTGAGATTTTTGATTTATTGCATCTAAGAAAGATCCTTAACTTTCAGTTGATTTATATCTCCAACCATCTTTTTCTTTAACATACCTCATGTTAAGTTTGTTGCATGTTATTGACGCAATTGAAAATAGCATCTTTTGGGTTTCAAAAGTTAACATACCATGGGAGCTAGGTTTGCTTGAAACTCTGAGTTCAAACCCCCTTTAATTTAATTTTTGTTAATTAATCCTATGATCATCTTGTCCTCCAGTTTGGTAACTCCTCCTTATAATCTATATCTAGTCCCCTGTACCCAATTGCACTAAATCTGCTCCCAGTTGCACCACAGAAACTGTGCTCATTGCACCACCTTCATCATAAAGGTGCCTAAAATTTTCTTGAGAACCAGCTCATATGAAAACAAAGACATGACCTGGTGCTAAACCAATTCAATTTCTTTGCAAATTTAAACCTTCTGGAATTAGGGGACATGTCATTCAACAAGCACAGACCAATGTTATACATTGTCTTGCAAGTATATAATGCTAAATATTAGTTTATTTCCTGAAAGAGCAAAGAATCGACTTCTATTCATAAATTATGAATGCTTATGACGACTTAGAGAAATATGGCACAATCATACTTCAATTTCAAGAAATCTGCAGTTAAACTCATTCCAACTAAAAGATCTAAATTTGAATGATGACATAGCACCATGTGTGAGAACTTCATGAGAGGATGCATAAGAAAAATTACTCTTTGTGATATTAACATCTACCACATCTCACTTCTCCATCTAAATATGAGACAACACTTGACTGCAGCAAAATTTCCAAAATAAAATTTGATGTGTAAGATGACTTGATGATTAAAAGCACTGAAAAGTTTTAAGGAACGGCAATCCTGTTGAGACCAAAGCCCCTTGCAAACTATTTTTATCTGCAATCAACATTGAGACTGCTTCATCTCCTCAGTTGATGAACTTGCAGATATTTTTCAGCAATACCTCTTTTCTCATTGGTTTCACATTCTTCGATCAAAGCTAATGATTTCATGTGAGTTGACATGGCCCCAAGGAAGAAAACCAAAAGATCAATTTCATATGAGTAATCATCTAACTGAATATAGCGTGAACCAGTTAAAATCTGTTTGATTAAGTCGTGTTTGACCAGCTATATTTATTGCTAAATATGGTTCAAATGCTCAAATTGCAATCTATCCTCCGATTGTTGTCCCTTATTTTATCAGTCATGCAATTAAAAATCTTGATTATTTTCCTTCATTACATTTATTTGTGTCATTATGTCCTCTGCAACTGCATGACGCCATATTTGAATCAGAATTATAATACCACCTTTGCACTTTCTTAACTGTGATTATCTATTGATGCCAATTACAACTGTGCATTTTTTGCTTTTTAATTTTCAACTATGTATGTGTACAACTTTCTGAAAGTAACAAGAAAAAAGATGGTCTATTCCCAGATGGTGAAATCCATCAACCTCTTATACTGTCGATATCAAAATGCAGCCAAAGAAGTCTCATTGCAGAATTGCTTTTTGAAAGGCCAGCATTCTGCAATTAGATGCCTAGAATGCAAGCATGGAATAGAAAGCTTTTCAGAATGAGGTTTCCCATCTACTCTGGAAAAGAAAGAATAACAAGATAAGACAATCAGAAAAAACAAATATGCTGCCAAAGCGAGCCACAAGTAGCAGCTTACGTACCAACAACATAAATTTGACAAGAAGTTCATATGGCCTGACCACAAAGGGAAAAAAAGGGATGAAGAAAAATATTCGGATTCTAGTGATAGACCACTAACGCATGAGTAGTGGATAAACTGCAATACAATTGAGGTGCTTTCATCCTGGTAGCTTCAGATTAATCTTGATAGGGTGTGAGATCAATCTTGAATGGCTTTTTCCCCTTGCTGACCCTCTACATACATGAAGCAGAAAGATCTGATATCAACCAATTGACAAAAATATGATTTTGACAACTTTCCAAATCAGTGTTATGGAAGGATGAAAATACTTACCGCTATTGCTATGAGCTCTTCTAGTAGCTCTTCCAAGTGGCGCAAAGGCTACAAAATTCAGAACCTCAAATCAGTAAAGTTGTTTGGTGAAAACTAACTCTGCGAAATGTCATTAAAACAAGACTCACCCATTGTGTTGGGCCATCAACGGGTGCTTTTAGGGGATTGTCATGCACCTACCATGTGAGAAAAAGGGTCAGCAGGAACTTGAGGAATAGACATCTCCTTGAAAAGTTGTGGAACAAATGCAGATCCATCGTAGTGCTCTTTATGTAAGAACAATTCAACTATGACTTCTTTATTTGAATCTTATTCACAAGCTTATACAACTTTCAGTATGCAAATAAAGATTATTGATGCGTTCCCTCTTTCAGCAAGTGAAATAAACCCAGTAAAAACTATCATCATGATGTTCTAAGGG
The DNA here is from genome assembly GCF_009389715.1 of Phoenix dactylifera. NCBI lineage: Eukaryota > Viridiplantae > Streptophyta > Magnoliopsida > Arecales > Arecaceae > Phoenix > Phoenix dactylifera. Next base: position 23,579 of record NW_024069030.1, on the reverse strand, counting down.
AGAAGATTGAAAGAGATGATCAAGGTTTATGCATAACTCAACATAGTTATAGCATTAATTACTTTACTAATGTAAAAATAGCCCAGCAAGGCTGATGTTAACATCTTATAAGATCTCTTCTAGCAGGAACGTAAATGAAGATCAAGGTTCATTTACTCAAACAGGAATAAAGAAGCTATTGTAAGTGGAGATTGATGTTTGAACTGTCAAACTTGAGCAGGGAATTTATTTTAAAATTCAAATCAAATGAATTGAAATTCTCTCTCTTTCTCTCTCTAACATTATATAATCTCTTCTAGCTTGAACATGAATTGAAATCAAGGTCTAATTGCTCAAGCTTAAGTAGGGAACTTATCTTTTAAAATTCAAATCAAATGAATTGACACTATTATTAATCATATAATCTCTCTTCTGATTAATAAAATTCATAGATCGTAGACTGCAACTTCCATATGCTTCATGAAGGCTACAACAAGCATGTGATGTTATTGATTAGTTTTAAGCCATTTAGAGTTAGAGCATGTTGGAGGTTTTTTAAAAGATAATTAGGAATAGAGTTATTTGAAAAAAAAAAGAGGAATAATCTCTTGATGTTCTTAAAATCTCAGGCATCAAGTCCCGTCAACCAAGAAGCTAAGCAACAGTAATTATAAAAAGAATTAGTCGCAGCAAGAAATGAATGTTATCAAATATTACCTCCATGAATATTCCATCCACTCCAATTGCAACTGCTGTCCTTGCAATACATGGTATTAGTTCACGCAGACCCCCGCTTGCAACACCTCCACCTTCCAGCTAAATGGGAAAAAAGCAAATTTCCTTTCAAGTCAGTAAATTCTGTAACTTCTATGGATTTCAGCTTTGAGGGAAATAATCTTTAAGAATTTCAATCACATTAAAAATATTGTACAAGCCTTGGGAATTACAGTTTGGTCAGACCAGGAAATAAGCCAGTGCAACAGGACAGTAGAGAACAAAATTTCCACGTCATCTGAAGTTGAAGGAAATAAAACAAAGAAGTACAGCAACTAAAGGAATCCCAAATGCACTTGAATCTTTATTTTAAACATTGAAACATGGAGATGTTCACCAAATAGGCCCCCTTTTCTTTATAAACCTGCCTTTGAGGTGTATTGCATGAGTCATACCAAAATCAGGTAACCAAATCCAAAAACAAAATTATGTTGCCTTTTCTTAATAATTTTCCATGTACACAAAACCCATGAATGAAACCTATGGCTTATGCCACAAAGACTTGCCTCTCCTTGTTAAGGATATCTTTGGTGTTGCCTAAGAAAGTACTTCTGTAATTTTTGAAGTTCTTCCCAGAAAAAATAAGTGTTTGGTAACCATATTTGCAAAGTGCTTCTATGAGAAGAAAAATTTAAATAATTGCTTTTAAGAGAAGCTAAAGAGATACTGGCTTCTCCTTTTGTGAGAAAACAACATAAACATGCCCTAAGAATCTGATATCACACCTTATGCCTCCACCATTTTGATCTTTGCATGGAAATTCTAGATTGTCTACCAAGCAAAGATAATTACATTCCCAAGAATTTTAAAACTCCATTCCTATATGTTATTGTCCATGTTTTTACATATTTTCCCTTAACAATTGTATTTTTCCATTTAATATGTCAGAAAAGAGGAATATTATCAAGCGTTAACTGTTGTTTAATATATGACTTTAAGTTCACATGTCAAACAGTCCTTTCTCACCTTTGGTATTAACTCTAGGAATTCTAAAATAAGATGACAAGGTAGTCTCCATCATGGGAAGGAAATTTTCCACACCTCAAGATGTAAATTAGGGGCCAGTGTCAAATATAACAGCAGATACATACGCCAACATGTTATATTTAGCAACTCATTGCTAATCAATTTAGGAGACCAATCACTTAAAAGTTAATACAATTGTGCACCTTTTTCCCAGCAGGTTGTTGTAGTGAATGTGTAATATCTGCAACCTGTAATAAAACAATGACCGCCAGTTAGCTTCTTCAAAGACATAGCAACCACTTACTATAAATGATATGCAGCTACACGGCTACGGTTTTCATATATTATATTCGAATAACAATAATAATAATAATAATAGTACAAGACCATCACTGTAGTGAACTTTTTATAAGCTACAAGTCATATAAGTATTTACAGTTAGCTGGAGTTGCCGCATTGTGATTTTGATGCATTATAGCACTGTAACATAAAACATAGTAGGATTTTTTAAAGCATATATGCAGGAACTTTTGTTTAATTGAAGTTCCGTGCCAAATAAGAATTGGAAAACATTTTAGCACAACAAATAGATAGTTAAGAATCATGTTAGAAAAAATGCTATGATGTGAAAAAGAAGCACATTCCCTAAAAAAATTATAAACTCAATAAATAATCCTTCGACTTTCCTAGAATTTCATAACAAAATTGAGGTAGCCTTCGAAATTAGAATTTTGAGTTTTACAATTTAAAATTATGAAACAGGACAATACTGAAGTGCAAAAAATTCAAATGCAATATGCCTTATAATGTATCCATTATGTGAGGGCATGGGAGTGGTTGGTTGCAGTTAATTTTAATATGATTGTTAGGTGAAGTTGGTGAGGTGACGCATGGTGGGTGAAAGCAGCTCACTAAAGTCATGGTGGGTGAAGATCTCCAACAGAACAACAATTACACTAAAGGAGGCTATGCAGATATTAACAGGAATGGGATACTTACAACAGGGCAATTTGTTTCCCTCATCCACTCCAGATTGCGTGGATCAACAATTAAATCATCTGCAGATTTAAAAAAGTGACAAAATTAAAGCTTACAGGAAGACATACTAAATTCTACATGGTTGACCAGTTGTTGATAAAATTAAAGAGGACATAGTCAATTCCATCGATATGCATGTAATTAAAGGAATGATAACTTGTTGGTGTAGGTCAATGAGTGTCTGTAGAATATTATCTCTAATGGACAAAAATCCAAGGCAACATTGAGATCACCATCCAGCCTTATAGATTTTGGACCATTAAATGATAAAGTTCAGTTTGCAATTTCAAGTTCCGGCCATCTTTAAAAGGTTGAGACAAACTTCACTCAAACAGCATTCTCGCTTTCAAGAACAGAATTTGCTGCACAAAGTCATCTAATTTAAGTTGGAAAAGTTTCCCTTTTCAGCAACTGATGGACCCTAACTTCTGCTACAGTATCCCCGAGTTCAACGATAACGAACCACAATCTCCAAGGTGCATTTCATCTTATAGTCCAAATGACAAAGTTCAATGAGTGTCATTCAGTACAAGATTACTATTGAAAAATGGTTAGCTGCAGAAATCCTGCATATATCGTGTGTTTGGTTGCCTGCTACTGGACTTCCCACAAGTCTAATTACTGCAACATTTCCCTTTCATTCTTTGCTTTGTTGCAACAGCAGATCCACATGCAACCTGGCTTCACAAACAGCCCAAATGCTGCAGATTGACCTTGTTTAGAACAACCACAGGTCAAGCCACAATAGCTGAGCGCTGTTGGGATCCATTGGAGTTACCACCCACATATAACAAGAGGTGAACCCCAGATTGCAACAAAGAAACAGATATATGATATTAAATTGATGATGGGCATAGTGATACAATTACTACGATAAATTAGGAAGTTAGAATAAAAAAAAATAAAGGAAACTTACTGTAGCCAAACATGGTGCCTCGTTCACAAACCATAACATTTTGGTTTCCAGCTAGTCTAACCTTCTCTGCAGAATTTAACATAACCTGCCAAACTCCAAAGTCACTCAAAATGTATACACATGTATGAATGAAACAATGTACATGCATGAATGAATAAAACAATGTAAATGCATGCATGAAATTGCAAACACATGGAGTTAATACTTCTATATATGAGTGGTGAACTTCTTCTCAGGAAAATTCATAACTTGTTCTGCATGATTCATAATGGGGCTCTAGCACACCAAAACTGAGTTCTACAAGAGTTGCTTATAATAAATATGTATCATAATATAAAAAAAATAATTGGTTTGCCTAAGGGGCAGATCATTTACTTTCTTTCTTAATTATGAAAATGAGATTCTTAACTTCTACTGTTTAGATTCTCAAAAGAAATTTTGATATAACGGTTTGTAATTGTCAGATAAAATGACTACAATATGGTAAGATTAGAAAGCAATACGTGTAATCGTCAGATAAAATGACTACAATATAACGGTTTCACTGTAAAAACACCTTCAGCAAGTTTAATAGCCCATCACCTTTATGAAATTACATGATAATAACATCCAGTTTCAGGTTAAAAGAAGGAGCTGTGTTTTTCATGAGAGTTGTTTTTAAGCATTCAGACTGCAATTTTTCTCAAGCAGATTCTAAAAAGAAGCAGCTATGCTGCTCTTTTAAAACTTGCTATTTCTAGAATACATCAATTTCATGAAACTTGTCAAGTTCAAGAAAATAGCCTAACTATAACCATCTGGTCAAAAAATTGAAGAATAGGCTTGTGGAACCAGTCTCGTGTCCTTCTTGAAAAACTTTGAGGAACCATAAAAGCTCTAATTATATCATATCAGATAGAACACCGCATGCAATTCATTAAAGCCAGAATACAGTCCATGAAAATTTCAGTCTACAGTTTTATTTTTATGAAAAAGAAGCTGCTATCACAACTTAATCAATTATATGACAGAAAACATGAGCAAAATGCCACTCCACATTTCCACCTGCTTGTGGAAGTTGGAGAAGTTTTCCTGACAGATCAATGTGTTACGGATGCATCAAATGCTGGATTCTGACTATACATTTTCAAGCACCTAAGAAGTGTCAACAGAGTTCAGAAAACAACAGATCAAAATATCACCAATCACTTACAGAGGGAGCACAAAATTGGCCTTTCTTAATGTTGATTATTTTCCCAGTCTTGGCAGCTGCAATTAGAAGGTCTGTCTGTTACAACAGAATACCTTAAATTAAACAAGGGGAGGAAACACTTAGATTACCAAAATGACCAATTTAAAATTCATCAAGTAATTAGTAAATGGACAGGTAAGAATTCTGCCTGGGAACAATACCTGGCGGCAAAGAAAAGCAGGTATTTGGATAATATCAGCAACTCTTCCAACAGCTTCACACTGGATTCAAGGAATCAGGTTAAAAGCTTTTAGCACTGCTTGTGTTTCATAATGTGATTAAACTTTTCTATTCTACAAAAGGCTACAACCACCAATACATGAAACATAAGAATCAAACCTTTCAATTAACACAACAGGCAAACAAGAAGGGAGTTTGGAAAGAACCGAAATCAATTCTTGGTTGGATTCGTGGACAAAAGTAACAAAGTCAATAAAGATCATGGGTAAAATCAGAAGTGTACCTATAAGCTATTTTACGAAAGACTAGCATGCAGAATTCTCAACAGACAAACATAGGAGATGCAGCAAAACAAAAGTTCAATGAAATAAACAACTATTGCAATGTAAAAAACTTAACTGATAAATTGAAAAGATCCTCTCTGGTTTAGGACACGCTCACAAGTTACAAATGTTAATGGACCTAATAATCATCATGAAAGACTAAACTTTTGGAATGAATATAGATAAAATTCAACATTATTTCAATGTCCAATTGTTTACATTTGAAAAAGAAGAGGAATAACAATATCAATTTGTGTAAAAAAGGCTTCACATTTTGATGAGTATTACGATTTGCCATTTTATCTCTCAGGAAGGGACCTTAAATTTGATCTGATTTCCAAGAGCATCCTTGCTGTAGATTCAATAGGTTTCTTGCAGTTTCCAAATGAACAAGGATCCTCCTAGAAACTATCCCTGGTATCTTTTCAGGACCACTTCCAGGCAAACTTCCAGTGTCTTAGACTCAAGAAAGCATTTCTTTGGTATATATTCCAATCTGATAATATGTAAGTTGAGAAACTGAATTTCAAAAATATAGTCAATTGATGGATGGATCAGGAAGGAAAGGGAGGTGGGGTAGTGATTTTATGCTTAATCTAAAGAATCTAAAAGAAACAATTAAGAGACAGAATAAGAATAAGAAAAGGCATTTTGTGAAATAGAAGAAATCGATTAGTTGAGCAATGTTAAGATAATGGACAGCGAATACAACAAAGTGCACCAAACTAAAAGAAGAACAAAGAAGGGGTTTTGAGATGTCAAAAGATCCATCAGTGCCAAAAGTTAAGAGTGACCTACTACAATAGTTTAACACATAGTAGAAGTATCAACTTTCTGGGGAGGACCAAGGAGTGGAAAGGAGGTAGATTGAGGACATAAGGGAGACCATATTAAAGTTTTATTACAATTAGAGGTAACATACTTGCAATTCTTTGAGATCAAACGTTTAGTATTGCAGATACCTCTTGATTTCAACTCCATGTGAGCTGAACTAGTGATATTTGCACCTGGTTGAGATCTTTGATAATGCTAGAGACAATTGATCTAGTTTTTATGGTTTGCATTTTTATGTAATAAGCTATCAATTAAGTTACAGATTCTATAGGACCTTTAGCCAGAGAAGATTAACAAATCAGAGTAAACTACAAAAGGAAGGGTACATTGGACCTTCTTACTGGTAACAAAGGATCAATTAAAAGACCCTGTTATGGAAAACATTATCAAGATTTAGGCAAAAAGCTTTATTATGTCAAACCTATTTTCCTCCTATGGCATTAAATGAAGAAAGGTTGTTGATTGTATTTTTTTTTTGGTTGATGTGAAGCAAGGAGTGTTATGTGGTACACATGAGTCAGGATCATAGTCAATGCATGCTTGTGTGCTTAATGTGAAGCTATTGGCCAAATCTTGGATCGGCTGTTTCGTACACCTCTATGCAAATGTTCAGCCTAGATTAAAAATTGGAGATTAAGCCTCAGCATCTTATTATATATCCTCGTCCAAAAATAGAAGTGATGCGGGATTTACACCCCGTCACCAGCAGAGCCCACACACCAGCCGAGCAGCAGAAGAGAGAGTGTCCCCCAGAAGGTATTGTCCGCTTTGGGTCCGATTCGGGGGTCGAGCGTACCCGGAGCCCTCCTCACGGCGCCTCACGGTTTTGCCCCACAAAAGGCGCCTCCTTAGGGAAGGGTGATTGAGCCCCCCATTATATGGCATAGACCTTCCCGCTACACGGCCGATGTGGGACTAAATTCGGGGAACCCCCCGTAACACAGCCCCCCCAGCGGGGAGGTCCTGTGCCCGGGTCGGCTCCTTGCTGGATAGGCGGAGAGCCGAGGCCCTCCTTCTAGCGCCATCTGATGCGGGATTTACACCCCGTCACCAGCAGAGCCCACACACCAGCCGAGCAGCAGAAGAGAGAGTGTCCCCCAGAAGGTATTGTCCGCTTTGGGTCCGATTCGGGGGTCGAGCGTACCCGGAGCCCTCCTCACGGCGCCTCACGGTTTTGCCCCACAAAAGGCGCCTCCTTAGGGAAGGGTGATTGAGCCCCCCATTCACAGACCTTCCCGCTACACGGCCGATGTGGGACTAAATTCGGGGAACCCCCCGTAACAAGAAGTATGTTCTCAAATCCATTATGCTGCAAATAGATATTTAGAAAAGAATATCAGGAACAAGTCAGGACAACGAGAATGCAGCTACAGAGGGCATGATACTTCATTTAAAATCAATCTCCATGTTAAACACACAGTCTCATCCCCATTAAAACAATAAATAAAAGAAGCATTGAAGCAATAACTAACCTGGTTACTCTCATGCACATCAGTTACAATTGGAAGATCATATGTTAGTTTCACCTTCTCAAGGATCTGGAATTTAAATCAAAGCATGTCAACCAAGGTGAATTCTGAATAAAACTTGAGCATGCATTGTCAATATTCATGGAGTGGGACAGGCAGAGGACAGTAAACTTAAAAAAAATGTTCTTGAAGGAGAGGGAATCATATCAAATGTAGAAAATAGATCTGTGAGAGATTGGTGGCGTTCAAAAGCTTGCAGAAAAGAAATAAATTTATAAAATACATTAGTCAGAATTTTATTTTTTATCTGAACAAAAATAACTAAATAAGAAGGAAATATATTGAAAACTAACTATATGTCTTTGAGAGATACATGAAGCTTGAGTTTTTTTAAGAAAAGAAAGACTTAAACATTAAATCCATTTATCAGTAGTCTATCCTACGGAACCAAATTCAGTTATAAACACCTCTTAGATTGTTAGAAATACTATATTGAAACAAATATTTTACTCTTGAAACATTTTAATATAACTGAATTGATACATGAATATCCTGTACCTCATAGGTAATATTTTGACTTTCCTGTCTTCTTCAAGCACATCAATTTAAAATAAAACATGCAATGGAGCTTTTACATCATCTGATAGAAATACCACAAAAGTTTGAGTAGCATAGTGCTAATGGAATTCTTTTGGAAAGAGATGCCTTCACATGATTGAGATGTGGAAGCTTGTATCCTCACTCTTACACTCTCCTATGACTGATTTTGCATTACTTGAACTCATTCTTGGAACAATGTGTGGAGAGACCTCAGTGTTTTCTGTTGAATTAACTATTTCGATTACTATTGGAAAGCTATCACAGTTTATAATGAGAAGGAGTGTTTTGGCATGCATTGCAAACAGAATTGGAAATTCTAATTGGAAAAGATGAAAATGATCTTAGTTCCACATTAATCCAGATAATATGAGTTATTTACTTCTTAAAAAATAAAAAAGAAATAGCATGATTGAAACTACATGAAAAAAGATGCCAATTTCAGTAGAAATATTTTTCCTTGACAACAACATCCTTCCTGGTCATCAAGTATATTGATATGTAAGAGGCAAGGTTTTTAATTTAGGTTAACCAGATAAAAGCAGTTGCTACCTTCAAGCCTTCTTCCAACCCTGGACCACGAAATGATTTCAAGGAGGTGCGATTAGCTTTGTCAAAGCTGGACTTGAAAACCAGCGGCAAGCCAAGCCTATCAGTCACTCAAAATGTTAATCAGAAATTAATTATAGTACAGGACTCATATTTCATTTGCGTTGATCAAGTGTTACTTAAATCATCATCTACTTACTTAGATGTGACATTTTTTATATGTTTGGCCATCTTGAGAATATGCTCCTCAGATTCAATTACGTTAGGGCCTGCTAATAAGAAAAACGGCTCTGCAGCCTGTTCAGAGACTACAAAATCAGAACGCATAGCATTGACATGATGTAGCTTACAGACAACATAGACAAAATTAATGACAATTATGGAGATCTTTTTCATATCTCAAAAAGTAAGATATCTCACTTATAATGCAGTACATGTTACATCTCAGATGGGGACATAAATGGAAATTAAACATAGCATCAAATTATATATGAATCATTTAAATTAACTGCTCAAAAAATAGAGGAAACAATTATTAGATCTTTTATCGACCTTGTCATGTTGTGAACAAGAGCAAAAACATTCTGGCACAGCTTCCCCCCCTCTTGTACTTGTATGAAAGGGAATCAAATGCATCTTTTTCTAAAGATCAGGGCCTTTTTCATTTGAAAGGTAGATAATGTTCTTCAAAAGGTTAGTTGCTTTTAATTTTATCCAATTTTTATACAGTAATAGTGCTTTTTCTGGCAATTGACCCTGATCCACTGGCCTCCAAATCCTTTGAACTCCTTGACTTGTCACCTCAATAATGAATGTGCACAAATGCCGGTGCCTTAATATGTGAATAATGATTCACAACTAAATGATACTTTAGCTGCTGCAGTGCTACATGCTAAGACAACATGGCAGCGTTAATGATATAACCAGAATTCAAATGGCATAGTATGTCCTGTTTTCCTTGGCTTTTTTATCTCTACTCCCATGATTAGAGTGCTCACTTCATACATTTAAAGACAAAGAAACTGAAAATCATTAGGACAACTGTGTCATGAAGTAGAGTTACACAAAGTTGGCCTCTTGGACAAATGAACAAATGGCTACAATTCAATAACTGCGGACAAATGGAAAATTCAGGGTGGCGGTTCATATTTACCCGAACCCATACATAGTCGTATTCCACAAGATAATTCTAATCAGAATAGAGAATCTTCCCTCCCCTTGAACAAAGAATAACTAAAAGCAGTTACTCTCCAAAATGCAAGGCTTGCCGAATTATAATCTGTGTGTGGGTGAAGCTTAAAAGCACAATCCTGAAAAAGATGCATGCTGTGAGAGAAAAGAACCTTGAGTTGGTTGTAGAGTGCGACAGAAGACTCCATGTCTTGATGTGATAGGAGAGACCTGTAACTTACACAAACATACCGATGAACGAAAAGGAAATTAAAGAAAGGTGAGAATTTAGCATATTGAGAAAGAAAAAGTTATTCCTTTATAAATTAATGGTTCATTTACCATTTTCTAGAAAACGATAACTCTGACCAGCAGTATAATAAGATGGGAAAAGCGTAGAGAAATATGACATATTTAAAAAAATCGGTAAAATCATAAATTTCAGTCGATAATTAAGCAATGAAGTAATATACATATCAGAAATTTAAGTATTTGATCTGGAATATCAATTGCAAACAACAGTTAGCGAGAGAAAAACAATTTTTCTAAAAAAAATCTGACTTTTCCTGAAAGATGGGCGGATTTTTTCTCAATGAAGGAATCCAGAGAGACTATTAGCCAGAAATTCTTCTCCCGTTCTTCAATCTAATCATAAATTTTTAGTATCTTTACGATGGTAGATCAATTGTGAGACAATGTAAATAAAAATTCTGTGAAAAAAACTCTAATAGATCTGGGAAAAAAGGGGGGGAAACGCATGCCTTAATCGCTTCAGAAGTCGTCTACGAGCTCAGAGATCTCAAAGACTTCCCTGAGAAACGAATCGAACGATCTCTTCAATCCCGGCCCTCTCAATCCTCCGAGAGGACACGCAATCTTGGATTCTCTGGAAAGACGAAGAATAAAAGAGAAAAAGAAGAGCGCTTGCGGTGGCGAGTGACTCCGAGTGCGTGATGTTAGAGGGTATTTTTGGAATTTTATATTTATAATGAAATGGCATATTCTCAGAGTTTTTTTTTTTTCTCGTTCCATTGTCGCGGCCCGCGGGAGGAATCCAACAACAAGCGATCCAACAAAAGTTCTTTTATCAAAGCTTTTTTGTTTTTTCAAAGAGAGCAATTATTATCACCTATCGCCTTCTATTTTTTACTTAACAGTTTCGATTTTCGAGTGTTAACTTTCATGAAGAGATGTTGGCTTCATTATCAGAGAGACTCTAGAGTGGTGATTGTTGCAAGCTATTGGATTTTCGATACCTCAGTTTCTGAAGCAGAGCTAAGAGCAGCATGGGCCGATTTGGGTCATGCTTGATGAATATTGCAAGCTAGCTTAATCATACTTGAGGATAACTTGGCCATTGTGAGTGGATGGATTCAGGATAGCACCATCGGTAGTGGAGAGGGCCACCTCTTGCTTCGAAACATTTAGGCTACGATGAATAGTGGTGTCGCCTTCCTAGTACGTTCGGTCCTCAGCTCGATTCCGATATTTCTACTCTCCAACACCATTGTGCCGTTTGCACCACTGCAGGCGATGGAGCGACTTTTCAGGTCCTTCATCTAGAGACATTAGGGGAAGGGAGAGGTGTGCACCTACTTACCTGGGAGGTGATTTGTCAGCCGACCGATGGAGGTGGCCTCGGGATCCACTTCTTGGTAGAGGAGCAGGAGATACTCGCGACCAGATATACAGCCAGGTTCCTCCTCGAGCCGGACAGTCTGTGGGGATCCTTGATGAGGGCTAAGTACGGAGAACCGATGGGAGCACATGCATTATGTGTTGGTCATCAGAACTCCTTTCTTTGGAGAGAGATCTGTAGTCGAGGCCCGGAGATCTTGGAGGCGATCAGGTGGGGGTTGGAGATGGACGAGCGATTGATGTCCTTGAGGACATCTGGTTGGCAGCACGACCACTGAGTGGGTGGCCTACATTCCTTGACCCGGAGTGCTTGGCTGGGTGTAGAGTCAGCGACCTTGTCGTCCCAAGGGAGTAGAGGTGGGCAGTGGACCTCATTTGCGACACCTTTGGGGAGGCACTAACAAAGTGGATTTTGGCTTTGCCAATCCCCACCGAGGAGAGGGCGAATCATAGAGTTTGGAGCAGCACTGGGAGACCAAGAGTGAGTGCCCGGGAGCTCCGAGGCCTGGCGATGCGGGCCCTAACGCGGCAGATTGAGGGGGCTTGGATTTGGAGGCTGTGCATTCACCCCCAGGCTGCCATGTTAATCTGGAAGGTAGCTTGGGGTGCTTATCGACTTGGGGTGTCCTAGCGAGTAGAGGAGTAAGGGTTTCCCTTGCATGTGAGGCATGTGAGGCGATGGAGGAGACCATCTGCCATGCCCTCTCTGGGTGCCCGCATACGGCCCAATTTTGGTGGTATGGTGGGATATCCCCCATCATCGGACAGGGTGGGTCTCCGGTGGAGGTGTTTCTCACTCGCCGAAGGGCGTTTGAGAGGAGGTTTGATATGGTGGAGTAGGGGGTCCGATGTGCCTATTTGGCCTACCATACTTGGCTAGATAGGAACGCCCAGACTTTTGAGGATAGGCAGCTGCATCCAAGGGTAGTGGCAACTAGAGCCCTGCTTCATGCATTGGAGGTCATCAGCAGTGCACCATCTCAGCCCCCTGAGACGGCTAAGGACATCTGGGTCTCTCATCCAGCTGAGTTAGCGACCAGGTTTATCCTTGTTTCCTGGGAGCTCCCACCTCCTAGTTTTCTTAAGGTGAACTTTGATGGCAGTGCTGCGGAGCAGGGCACGAGGGAAGGTATTAGATTTATGATCAGAGACCACCACTCCAGATTTGTGGCGGCTGGTGGTTGCCGGATCTACGACACCTCGGCTAGTGGAGCAGAGTTGCGGGAAGCATGAGAGGGTGTCGCTTACGTGAGGTGCACTCTAGGTGCAGAGTATATTTATCTAGAGAGTGACTCAGCTTTTGTGATTGAGAGAATCAACGAGCAACATACCGTGGCGAACGGATTGTCTCTGATTCAGGACATACAGAGGATAACCGAGGACTGTGAGACTTTCAGGGCCGCATATGCTTACCGAGAGGCAAACACAGCCGCTGACTGGGTAGCCTCCTATATGGCGCATCACTCTGGGGGCTTCCTCTGGGTGAACTAGGCGGACGTTTCCGACCCGCTTAGATAGCTTTTTTTTTTTTTTTTTTATGGGGTGAGGAACCGGCGTACCCCAAAAAAAAAAAAAAAAAAAAAAAAAAGGCCCCTTCACTCATCAATCACCAACTCATGAAACAAAACCCTCGGTCACAAAAGGAGGCTAATAGTGCACCGAATTGCGTGGCTTCGATTCCCAATCTGGTTCTATCACGTTGAAATTTTTGGATTTTAATAAAAAGAAAAAAAAAAATTTACTCATGGCAACGGCCCACAAAAAAGGCCCCTTCACTCATCAATCACCAACTCATGAAACAAAACCCTCGGTCACAAAACCAAGGCTAATAGTGCACCGGATTGTGTGGCTTTGTAGATTCTCAATCTGGTTCTATCACGTTGAAATTTTTAGATTTTAATAAAAAAAATATTCACTCATGACAACGGCCCACAAAAATGGCCCATTCACTCATCAATTACCAACTCATGAAACAAAACCAAAATCAAGGCTAATGGTGCACCTGATTGCGGGGCTTCATATGTTCCCAATCTGGTTGTCATGTTGGAATTCTTATATTTTAACAAAAAGAAAAAAAAAAACTTTGCTCGAGAGAACGGCCCACAAAAAAGGCCCATTCACTTATCTACCACCAACCTATGAAATTCCTCGGTCACAAAATCAAGGCTAATAGTGCATCAGATTGTGTCGCTTTGTGCGTTTCCAATCCAGTTCCATCGCATTGGAATTCTTACATTTTAACAAAACAAACAAAAAAAAAAGCTTCACTCAAGACGGCGGCCCATAAAAAAGGGGCCATTGGCTCATCAATCAGCAGCCCATGAAACAAAACCCTCGGTCGCAAAATCGAGGCTAATGGTGCACCGGATTATGTGAGTTCCTAATCCGATCCTGTCACGTTGGAATTCTTATATTTTAACAAAAAAAAAAAAGCTTCCCTCAAAAAAAGCCCTCTCACTCATCAACCACCATCCCATAAACAAAACTCTCGATCACAAAATCGAGGCTAGTAGTGCACCAGATTGCATGGCTTTTTTTTTTCTTTTTTTTTTTGCGCTAAAACGGGTAAATCATATCTGACGGGTATAGATACACCCAATAAAATTAAAAAATAAAATATCTCGGAGTGCTAGGAGCAACTCCCTATCTCCGGCCCACATGGTACTACTGGAGTGACTGGCTACATAACCGACCACTCAATCCACAGCCTCATTAGCTTCACGGAAAATATGCTTGGTCTGGAAGGTCTCTCTATCTCTCACCATTGCCTAGATATCTCGGAGCAAAGGATGGACACAGCCATTATCTCTTAGGCCCCCTCCGGATCCAACTAATGACCGTGACCGAGTCCCCCTCGAAGACAATGGAACTAGCCCGTAGAATACACCGAGCGTGATGAAGGCCCGCCTAAGCGGCCCTCAACTCCGCACTTAGAACTGATATGTCAAAGAGTTGACTGACCCCTGCAGCCACGACCCTGGCAGACGGGTCTCGAATAAAAAAATCCGCGCCGCCCCGCGTACCTTCATCCAAGACGAACCCATCGAAGTTTACCTTGAGAAAACTCGGGAGTGGGGGCTCCCAGGTGAAAAATACCGTACGGGATGCTACCGAAACAAAATAAGAACCACAGATATCCCGAGCTGTCAAGGTCTCTTCGACGGAAATGATGTGACTGAGCTCCGCCGCCTACACACGAACACTCTCCACCATAAATCTCGGCGACATACTACGTTCGCCAAAGATACGAGCGTTTATAGCCAGCCAAATTTAGTAAGACATGCAAATTGTTTGGCTCGCCTCCTGGCAAAGTAGTGGGGACTCCGAGCATCGGCTCATGGTCTGTAAAAACCGGTCCCTCCAGCTCCAAACCTCTCGTAGGATCCCTGCCAGTCGTCCTAGCCCATGTGCACTGAAATAAGGCATGGTCCACCGTCTCGTCCATACCAAACTTTCCACATACCGGGAGAATCCACAGTTCTCGTCCGCTAAGAACTGCTCTCGTCAGAAGATAGTCTTAGACCACCTTCTAGAGAAATAGGGCTACCCTCGGGTGGAGTCCTAAGTGTCAGATTTAGGTGCAGTCAGGCCCAGGCTCATACTGCCGCCGGAGAATGCGAAAGAGGTCGCCCACCCTGACGCTAGTCCTGGTAGAGGTGCTCCAAACTCGCATGTCAGGACCTGCACATCCAGATAACGAGAGCGATCGGATCCTCTCCGCCAGGTGCCCCCCAAAAAACTAAACCAACCTAGTCTCGTCTCATGCTTCGTGTGTTCCTAATTCGGTGCATCGTATTGGAATTCTTCTATTTTAACAAAAGAAAAAAAAAAGTTTGCCCAAGACAGCGATCCATAAAAAAGATCTATTCACTCATCAATCACGAACCCATCAAACAAAACCCTCGGTCGCCAAATTAAAGCTAATGGTGCGCCAGATTGCTTGTCTATGCTTCATTCGGCTCCGTCGCCGCGGCCTGTAAAAAAGCATAAAAAAAAACAAATAAAAAAAAGAGAGGCGTATTCCCACATCACCCATGGAACAAAATAAACTTGCACGAACAAAACCCTCGGTCGCAAAACCCTCTCAAACCCGCCGCTCTTGCCTCCCCGGGCTGTTTCTCGGTCTCCCCTGACCCCTCGCCGGGACCTTCCAAACCCTCGCAAGAATCCCAGCCGCCACCGATGGCGACGCCGTCTCCGGTGGGCCTGAAGCAGAGCTACCGGTGCGTGTCCTCGCTGCAGCAGTTCTACAGCGGGGGCGCCTTCGCAGTCGCCTCCGACGGCGCCTTCCTCGCCTGCGCCTGCGGCGACCAGATCAAGGTCGTCGACGCTTCTGACGCCTCTGTTCGGGCGACCCTCGATGGCGACTCCGAGGCCGTCACCGCCCTCGCCCTCAGCCCCGACGACCGCTTCCTCTTTTCCGCCAGCCACAGCCGTCTGATCCGCGTCTGGGACCTTTCCTCCCTCAAGTGCATCCGTTCTTGGAAGGTATACTTAACGAGATCAAGTAAACAGAGAAAATTGCAAGAAGACTTATCGCCACTGTTGTCTTTGTTTCTCGTATCGTGCCTTCTTTTTATTTTTGTTTTGTTTTACTCTTTCAATTGAAATGAAGTAGTATTTGGTTTTCCATTGAGGTGAATTCAGCACTCAGAAACAGGATAAACGTGACAGTTAGGTTCTTGGAATATAGAAGTCTCAGTTTGGTTTTTTGTAGCAGTATAAGTATACGTACCTATGGTAATTAAGTTATCACGAAGAATTTAAAGTTCATTGTTTTATTAGTCAATATTAACCTATACAATCTAATTGGTGCTCGTCTATTTATTCTTTTAAAATGAATTGATTCGACTTTGGTAAATACTATGTAATACTTAGATTGTTTAATATGAAGAAAAATCAGCTTTTGTAGCTACTGTTTGAGATTTTCGGAGAGAAAACATTGTATTCTAATATTACTTGGTTTGTATGTCTTAAAGAAGCTCTAATCGTAACAGGACAAAATGGTTCTAGTGCCTCTCAAATTATCTTTCTTGCTGGAGGTTATATAAGGCTCAGCATAAAGTAAACATAGGTGAGTGAACAAGAAGATAGCAGAGGGAAGAGAATCATGTGGCACCCATACTGATCTGATTTCTTTCACTGCTGGAAATTAAAAAAGAAAGTTAAAGTTCACATCATTGTTCCATTATGGAGTTTGATGAATATTCTGTATACTCTGTACATACAGGAACAAGATTTACATATTGACTTATTTTTGACTAGGGACATGATGGGCCAGTGATGGGCATGGCATGCCATTCTTCTGGCGGATTGATTGCTACAGCAGGGGCAGATAAAAGGGTCTGTGTCTGGGATGTGGATGGTGGCTTTTGCACACATTTCTTCAAAGGTCACCAGGATGTTGTGACGAGCATTGCATTCCATAGTGATCCAAACCGCTTACTTGTAAGTGCAAATCATGCTAATATTATTTCCATACGATTTCACAAAAATGTTATTTATTATAGCATAATTATTATGCCATTTGTTTGTGGCCTATCCTTTTGGTCTTTCTGCATGCGCCTTTATATGTGCATACTGATTCTTTACTGTAGTTGCGAAACAAAGGCTGTAGTAAATGCAAAAACGGAAGAGGTGGCAAGTTCACTAAACTCGGAGGAAACTATATATATTCACTCATGTAATGTAGGATCTTTTAGATTATGTAATTGGAGCTGGACCATATAATGGATATTCATATGTTAATGTTGTCGCACTATGCTTTTTTAATGCTTTTAGGCATGCGAACTCAGAGATATTAATATAACAACCCAAGACAAAAGAAAAATGCCATTACTTACTGATGATGACAATGTTGTTCAAATGTGATAGAGGTGCCATCCATCAAGATGTCCAAGACTTTCTTAGCCTATGAATTCCATGTATGATGGTGGCATGCGCTTGATAAAAATGACTGCGTTGTTTTCTCAATCTTTCATGCATGCCTCTACCTTAAAATAAAATGAAGATCGGTTCTTTTCGAGCATCTAGACTGACACAATGGACCGCTTATTTCCTGGCATAATTCTATACACATGCATTGATATTTGACAAATAACCCTTGCGTGTAACATTTTGTAGGCGTTACAATTGTTTTGAGCTGTGAAGCTTTTTTTCTCTCTTTGTGCCACTGCTAGTCAATTAATTTATCCTTTTCCTTAGCAAGAGAAACTTGAATATGGCAACAGAACATATAAATGTGATGATTTTCACTCTTTTGCCTTCCAGCTTTTAGATCTCTGCAATTTGTATTTGATCAGATGTGATGAATGTCCCAGCTTTTCTCAGGAAGCAATGATGCAAGCATACGAGTTTGGAATCTTGAAAGTAAAAAGTGTGTTGCAGTGCTGGAAAAACACTTCTCACCGGTGACTTCCTTGGCACTATCAGAAGATGGACAGACTTTGCTCAGTGCTGGAAGAGATAAGGTACGGATGAAATTTTTAATCTTGCTTAACCATGTATCTATTGTAGATATCTAAGTGTGGGTTGCTTTTTCGAATAAGGTTTGATGTTTATGCTCTGATTCGAATGGTGGATATATGCTAAAAACATGAAGTTTGGTATGTTTCGAGCTTTCATGATGACTTATGTTATGAATTTCCATAATTTATTTTTAATGGGGGATGACATTTTGCCAATGATGGTGAAACTATTTACTTTTTTCTACATGGTACATGATATTGGAATTAAATTACATATTTGATTTTCTCCTTATCAATGCCTTTCATCTTCCTTTCTTTCTTCCTTATACTGAAGAGAGTACAAAACACCACCACTAGTGTTCTGAGGCTTGATGGAGGGTGGATGGTTTGACATCTGATTATCACTTTGCAATTAGAAAGAAGCTCAAAATATGAAAGAAATTAAAGAACCAGTTGCTCCAACTATAATATAAATTAGATAATTATATAAATCAGATAGTTAATTTTTATTAATGCTAGGAGGTTAAACCATGGTGATGATATTTGAAGAGAAGAGATGATTTTTCTTCTCATCTTAGTTGACATGAGGGAACTATGTTAATGTGCTGTGAGAGGTAATATCCAGGTTTTAAGAACTGTAACATTCAGGTACAATAGAGCAATGACAAGTGATATAGCTATGGCAACAGAAGTGAATTCTGCCCCAAGGGGCCAAGAGCTGGCAGCAAATCCATATCACTGCACAATTTACAATTATCATAGATAAGATGACAACTAATATTTTAGGAAATTTCCCATAATTATGCAATTTTTAGATGATATAGTTAATTGCTAAGACTAAGGTGGCATTAAGTGCTACGTAAAAATTATTGGAAGGGTGTGAAGGGATTGAAAGCTAGAACTAAAACAAAGCATAGGGGTTTATTTAGTAGAAAGAAAGGCGATCATGGCATCTTGGGACTTTAGACAGAAGAATGATAAAACAAAAAAGATCTAATAAAAGTAGAGCATGCAAGATACAATAAAATCTGATATTGACGATAATAAGTCTTATAAAACTGTGTCTTACAGCATGCTTTGGAATAAAAGTGATGCATGCAGATATCATGGGAGAGGAAAACATTCATGTGGGCATTTAGTAAAAATAAGATCAACTGATTGAGGAATGGATGCACTAGAAAAAATAGAGTTACATTAATTGTGGGCAAAAGGGTGGATTGCTCGTTGACATGGTTTGGGTATGTCTAGCAAAGAACTAAGCAGTCCTTGGAAAGAGTGGATCTTAGCTTTGTGTTGAAGGGATGACAGAGAAAACTTTAGAAAAGAACGTATATGGTTTGTGAAAATGTTTTTCAAAAAGCTTAGAATAACAACTGATGCAATCCTTAGTCTGATGGGCTAAGAAGCCTCCACAAAGCTAAAATGAAATATCCATTACAAGTTGATAGTTATTGCCATGATCATGCGGGAAAATGTCACTTGATTGTATACTTCTGTTCACTTACTCTTAGGTCATAATGTTGTGATAAATGTAATAAAATGTATTATGGCATATCATTTTCTAAGTATTGAAACATAATATTATTGGATCTTGGTTTTTCTCTTCGTTACATAGCATGAGTTGCAGCAAATCGTTGCATAGAGTTTGCTGTTATGTGCATATATTAAGTAGATCACGTTATGCAATAATCTTATTTATATGGACTTGTTCTTGTTTGTTATTTTTTAGAAAATAACTGATACATGTTACATTACTTTCTGAAAAAGTGATAGCATCATCCTTGTCCATCATCTCATGAAGGTCTAGCAACAAGATTTCACTCCAAACCATTTTAGTTTCCCTATTCTCTGCATTAGATTTTGTGTTAGTGGCTTGCGTAGCATTTCTAAATGGTGGTTAATCTATAGTTCCATTTTCAAATTGTTTAATCTCTTAGACTAATTGTCACTAATAATCTAGTATATGTAAGGTGACCAAGGATTCAAGTTCCGGCGGGATGTCCCATGGGACATCGGGATAGGGTACTATTTTATGTGTCAGGATAAGACCATCCCATCCAAGGTACGCCATACCGGCCCGAACCTGACGGTATGGGGCGTATTGTACCGTATTGGTTCGGTGCCGGTATTCAGTACGGATGGCATATCGATCCTCAGTACGCCAAAAAAATTCTGTACCGTACTGTACCGTACCGATACTGTGCTAGTATGGTATTGGTATAGGATCTGATACTGAGACGGCGAACTTTGGTCTCGCCATTATCCCAGCTTTTCGATCGGCACGTCTTGGGACATCCTTTGTCCCAAGTGTCGGGATAGGGAAGGATGGTGGCGCGTCCTGTTCCATGGAAAAACTTGGATATCCCCATCCCACAAGATTTGAAATCTTGATAATGACACATTTGTGTTTTTTATTGACAATATCTACTAGAGCAGTGCAATCAACTTGTCCCCTTACATTTAGCTATAATTTTTTAGGCGCTCGCTCTTAATAGGAGCTTGTTGCTGATGCTGTACTAATTTAAGGATCAACACTTTTAAACTTACAACTTGAGGTGGAAGTACATTCTTTGAGAATGTGGGTAGATTATTTTGTGCTAATCTTTCTGAGGATGGGCAAGGATGGGCTGAAGGAATGCTCTCAAATCATCGTTCATGCTGGGAGGATTCATTTCACATAAAGGAAGAGAATTTCAACATGAATCTCCATCCAATTTTAATAATTATCCCTTTAATGATATTTAGGGAAATAAACTGGGTGACTAACAATGGATAGATATTCTGACTAATGGGAATAGATAGTATGATTGGCATAAATATTCGGAATTAGACAGGACTATCTATGCATCTGGTTTTTCCAAATAAATATGGGATCAATGTCGAACTTTCTTTTTTCTTCTCTATTCACTTTTATTTTTCAGTATCTCTCCAGTCATGGTTTGATTACAATCCCTTCAACTTTTTCTTCCCATTAATGTGAGGGATGAAGACCCTTCTTTTGGTAAATAATCTTCTTATCTCTTGTGCTTTTCTCCTTCCTTTTTTTATCACTTTCTTGATTACTTTCTCTACCTACCTACTAAATTGCTGCTTTTCTTGCACCCCATTTTGGTCCAGTTTTGCTTTCCTGTATACCATTTCTTCTTGCTATTTATTTATTGTTTTGACCATAGCTATCTGTCAGCAGTCCTATCTTTTTGGATCATGTCAAATCAGATCAATCTCCTTTGGGCCACCAGAAAATCTAGATTACTATGGTTTGACTGCCAGAGATGGTGTTATTCTATGGGAGATAATCATGCTTATTAGTTAGTTATCTTCTGTGCTAGAGGTGAAAATGCTTGGTTTTTTCTTTGTTGTGTTGGCTGTTTTGACTTAAATTTACTGGTCTTGATGTTGTCTGCTGAATTGTTCAGTTACAAACATTAACATGTATCCCTATGTTCTCTTCATGGATCTGCAAAAGCATTCAGACCTGATTAAGCAACCTCAGTCTCCATTAGCAACATTGTTTGCATTCTGTATGACATGCTATGATACATAAACCTCCGTAATTCAATTTATTGTCCAGATCCTTTTCTTAGTCTATTACACCAATTATTTGAATTTAGTATGCACTAGAAACCTCCTTTTATGAACACTTAAATGCATGAGTCGACAATATGAGCTTTCTCAAAATAATCTTTCTGAAATTTCACTTGAACTTTTGACTTCTTACTCTCAATCCCTAATCAGCCTATTCAATAGAACAACGTAAAGTTTATATTGAAAAATTAGTAATCTAATTTGATTGGCTGAACTGGCTTGGCTTTGCTCTGCTGCTGCATGAATAGTGATTGGCCTTATAATTTGTTCTTCAGAACTTGATGTTGGATAGGATCCGACTATTTTGTTGTTTGGTTTACCTCTATTTGCTTATAGATGACATAACTTGTTGTTCCTTTCTTTATTTTTTGTTTGTTGATTTTGCTTCTGTTTGGTTAAAAGGATGCCTGAAACATCTCCAATTTGCATGTAATTGCCATTCCTCATAAACATATCTTATATCATGCAACCTATTCTTGTTATTTTAAGTTAGCAGCAAGAAACTAAATGAGAAAGCTACCCCAGGTCGTGAATATATGGGACCTGCGTAATTATAGCTTTAAGATCACAGTACCAGCATATGAGATGGTGGAAACTGTTTCCGTTATTCAATTGGGGACTAGCTTGTCAGCTTGTTTGGGCCTATCTGAATTGCCAAGTGGGAAGAGAAAAGCGAGTAGTTCACCGATTTATTTTTTGACAGTCGGTGAGCGTGGAATTGTACGCATATGGAACTCAGAAGGGTATATGATTTTTCTACAAACTTTGGATTGGACACTACTAGTTCTTTCATTGCTTCAATTTCTTCTGTATATTGCTTATGGAACTAATCCTAGTTTTTACTTTTCCAACAGTGCAGTTTGTATATATGAGCAGCAATCTTCGGATGCTACTATTAGCTCAGATAAGGAAGACTCCAGAAGAGGATTTACATCAGCTGTTATATTACCGTCGGATCAAGGATTGCTCTGTGTTACTGCTGACCAGCAGTTTCTGTTTTATTCCCCTATCAAATCAGTTGAACGGGCATTTGAGTTGAACCTGCACAAACGTCTTGTTGGTTATAATGAAGAGATTCTTGATATGAGGTTCTTGGGTGAAGATGAAGAATATCTTGCCGTGGCTACAAATTTGGAACAGGTAAGCTATTGTTTTATCTGGTTTTCTAATTTAACTTTATTTCATTCATCCTGTTGATCATGGTAATTTTGATGATGTTGGTGACAGATTTATTACCAATGGATTTTATTTTGGTTGCAATCATCTATATTGGTTTCTTTTCTTATCCTCACATTTTATGCATCTTATTTGTATAAAATTGTTTTCTTTTGATGCTTGTTAGACTTCTTAAATTCTATTTGAGGTGGAACTTCCAATCAATTCTGAGTATTTAATCTTGTCTCATGTGCAGGTGCGAGTTTATGATGTTGCATCCATGTCATGTGCTTATGTATTGTCAGGGCACACAGACATTGTTGTATGCCTTGACACATGCATTTCAAGTTCAGGGAGGCCACTTGTGGTAACTGGAAGCAAGGACAATAGTGTAAGTAACCTTCCTTCTAAGACACAATGCTTCAATGGAGTGACCAGCTACTTTTATATGAGGCCTATTTGAGAATGGCTCAGTTATATGGTCATGTAGATGGCTGGAAACTTAGAGCTGGCCTGGAGTTTAGCACTAGGGCCATTTACATACTGTAGCTTGAATAATGGCTTTTACCTGGTATTTAGTTGAAAAATTACCTGCACCTTTTATAGCAGTTGCCATTTAGTATCTCTGAAAAATGATCATTTCTCATTGAGCATTCAGTTGCGCTGGTTCTTCCCTATATTTGTTATGAGCTCAAGTGTTATTCTTAT